>NC_091200.1:9080200-9107700 GCF_040958095.1 Procambarus clarkii | reverse complement strand
TAGGTTCCTGTCCCTGATGCATTCTATTATGTATGCTTCTGAAACAGTATGGAAATTGACTTACCGTGAGGTGGTTTCCGTGATTAATGTCGCCGCTGTTCGGTCTCTGACTAGGTCTTCTGGTTGGCGGTCTGGTCAACCAGGTTGTTGGACGCTGTTGCACTCAGCCTGCCGTGGGAATTACAACCTCGTTGATCAGGTGATTGATTGATAAAGATTAAGTCACCCAAGAGGTGGCACGGGCATGAATAGCCCGTAAGTGGTGGCCCTTTTGAGCCAAGTTCAAGTATGTTTATTGAGATAAGCAATAAATACATCTCAAAGGGATAGAGTAGCTTAGGCTATTTCTACCCCCCCTTTTGAGCCATTACCAGTGTCAAGAGCTGATACTGGAGATCTGTGGAGGCGCGACTGCACCCTGCGTGACGGGAGACGTCTCCCGTGTTGATCAGGTGATTTTATGAGTTACTTTTCCAAGTGTTTTCTTGCACACCTGGAGAGGTCGGTTAGTTATGCCCTTTACATTTAGAAGAAGAACGTTGAAAAGTGTTGAGCCCCTTAATGTTTATAGAAGACCTATTTGCATCCTGACTTTTCAATGGGGCTGGTTACTGACACCTGAGTGTTGCCCTACATCACTAGAACGTATATCCACTTGGAGCAGTCGGTACAGCGACGTCCTAGTCTCTTGTTGGGTCGACGTTCGATCAAAGATGACCAGGTTATTTGGACACTGTTTCTTTATTTATCCGTCTTCATATTACCTCTTGTTACTATATAGACATTCTGGCTTAAGCTAGCTCTTCCTCCTGGTAATTACTTTTCCTTACCCTATAACTATCTGGGTATTCAGTTTCCAACCCTGTCCTCTTCTTCTGTTACTCTTTAAACAGCTCTTAAACAGCTCTTGCCTATCTAGCTCGTAATTCCTCTCCTTAGTTAAGCTCCTTCAACTCTCGGAACAATCTTGTGGCAACTCTCTGAATATTCTCTAGTCTCATTGTGTGCATGTAGTATTGGCCGCTTTGAATAAATCTATAAAAGTTTCTATAATATATCCAACTGGTCTTGTTGTGTTGACACGTGTGTGTGGGGGGGACAGGGCTGGCGTTACGTCTGCTTGGTCTTTCTCTTCTCACTCCGGGAGGTCTTGCCCTTTCCTTGTGGATTATCCAGTCGGTGTCTTGTCATCTCCTTTGGTCCTCGTTACTGTGTAAATGTTTGGGTTAAAGATCAGTAGCAGTTTGGCCGGAGGACCCTTTGGTCCACCAATGTTCCCGCGGCTTAATTCACCTTAAGGAGGTGAGCCGGTCGGCCGAGCGAACAGCACGCTGGACTTGTGATGCTGTGGTCCAGGGTTCGATCCCGGGCGCCGGCGAGAAACAATGGGCAGAGTTTCTTTCACCCTATGCCCCTGTTACCTAGCAGTAAAATAGGTACCTGGGTGTTAGTCAGCTGTCACGGGCTGCTTCCTGGGGGTGGAGGCCTGGTCGAGGACCGAGCCGCGGGGACACTAAATGCCCCGAAATCATCTCAAGATAACCTCAAGATAACCTTCACTTGGGAAGACTCACATGCGGGTGTCGACCTCCACAGTCAGGTCATTAATGTCTCTGGGTGGTTCACCGCTCCTTACACTTCTTCACGTTAATGCTAATTTGATAGCTCGGTCTTGCCTGTTTCTTCGCCTTAGGACAAGTCTGTAACTATCACTTGAGATTGTCTTTCAAGTCTCAGTAACCGCCACAAGTATGTGAGTGAGGCTGATGGCTTTATTTTATCCTGGGATTATGTTAATTGTAACATGATAAACAGGTAGACAAGAGGGGGACTGGGGGAGAAGCGGAGACAATAGGTGACCCGTCGGAGCCGGAGACGGGCCGAGCTGGAGTATGTTACGGAGGCCAGAGTTACCATCAAGGGCCGGATATTATATCACACTCATTATCATTATATGAGAGGAAGGATAAGAACAGTATAAGATAGTTATAAATCAGGGAGCGTAATGAGTAGTCTGCCCAGTAATGACAGGTGTGGGAGTGCTTGTAGTCGCATCACTAGCGGCACTCTTGGTGATGGAGGACACAGCCTCCCGCCACCATACCTCACACTGCCTCCCGCCACCCTACCTCACACTGCCTCCCGCCACCCTACCTCACACTGCCTCCCGCCACCCTACCTCACACTGCCTCCCGCCACCCTACCTCACACTGCCTCCCGCTACCCTACCTCACACTGCCTCCCGCCACCCTACCTCACACTGCCTCCCGCTACCATACCTCACACTGCCTCCCGCCACCCTACCTCACACTGCCTCCCGCCACCCTACCTCACACTGCCTCCCGCCACCATACCTCACACTGCCTCCCGCCACCATACCTCACACTGCCTCCCGCCACCATACCTCACACTGCCTCCCGCCACGATACCTCACACTGCCTCCCGCCACGATACCTCACACTGCCTCCCGCCACGATACCTCACACTGCCTCCCGCCACGATACCTCACACTGCCTCCCGCCACGATACCTCACACTGCCTCCCGCCACGATACCTCACACTGCCTCCCGCCACGATACCTCACACTGCCTCCCGCCACGATACCTCACACTGCCTCCCGCCACGATACCTCACACTGCCTCCCGCCACGATACCTCACACTGCCTCCCGCCACGATACCTCACACTGCCTCCCGCCACGATACCTCACACTGCCTCCCGCCACGATACCTCACACTGCCTCCCGCCACGATACCTCACACTGCCTCCCGCCACGATACCTCACACTGCCTCCCGCCACGATACCTCACACTGCCTCCCGCCACGATACCTCACACTGCCTCCCGCCACGATACCTCACACTGCCTCCCGCCACGATACCTCACACTGCCTCCCGCCACGATACCTCACACTGCCTCCCGCCACGATACCTCACACTGCCTCCCGCCACGATACCTCACACTGCCTCCCGCCACGATACCTCACACTGCCTCCCGCCACGATACCTCACACTGCCTCCCGCCACGATACCTCACACTGCCTCCCGCCACGATACCTCACACTGCCTCCCGCCACGATACCTCACACTGCCTCCCGCCACGATACCTCACACTGCCTCCCGCCACGATACCTCACACTGCCTCCCGCCACGATACCTCACACTGCCTCCCGCCACGATACCTCACACTGCCTCCCGCCACGATACCTCACACTGCCTCCCGCCACGATACCTCACACTGCCTCCCGCCACGATACCTCACACTGCCTCCCGCCACGATACCTCACACTGCCTCCCGCCACGATACCTCACACTGCCTCCCGCCACGATACCTCACACTGCCTCCCGCCACGATACCTCACACTGCCTCCCGCCACGATACCTCACACTGCCTCCCGCCACGATACCTCACACTGCCTCCCGCCACGATACCTCACACTGCCTCCCGCCACGATACCTCACACTGCCTCCCGCCACGATACCTCACACTGCCTCCCGCCACGATACCTCACACTGCCTCCCGCCACGATACCTCACACTGCCTCCCGCCACGATACCTCACACTGCCTCCCGCCACGATACCTCACACTGCCTCCCGCCACGATACCTCACACTGCCTC
Source organism: Procambarus clarkii (assembly GCF_040958095.1). Classification (NCBI taxonomy): domain Eukaryota; kingdom Metazoa; phylum Arthropoda; class Malacostraca; order Decapoda; family Cambaridae; genus Procambarus; species Procambarus clarkii. The sequence goes on along the minus strand of NC_091200.1, from coordinate 9,104,083 downwards.
CCGCCACGATACCTCACACTGCCTCCCGCCACCCTACCTCACACTGCCTCCCGCCACCCTACCTCACACTGCCTCCCGCCACCCTACCTCACACTGCCTCCCGCCACCCTACCTCACACTGCCTCCCGCCACCCTACCTCACACTGCCTCCCGCCACCCTACCTCACACTGCCTCCCGCCACCCTACCTCACACTGCCTCCCGCCACCCTACCTCACACTGCCTCCCGCCACCCTACCTCACACTGCCTCCCGCCACCCTACCTCACACTGCCTCCCGCCACCCTACCTCACACTGCCTCCCGCCACCCTACCTCACACTGCCTCCCGCCACGATACCTCACACTGCCTCCCGCCACGATACCTCACACTGCCTCCCGCCACGATACCTCACACTGCCTCCCGCCACGATACCTCACACTGCCTCCCGCCACCCTACCTCACACTGCCTCCCGCCACCCTACCTCACACTGCCTCCCGCCACCCTACCTCACACTGCCTCCCGCCACCCTACCTCACACTGCCTCCCGCCACCCTACCTCACACTGCCTCCCGCCACCCTACCTCACACTGCCTCCCGCCACCCTACCTCACACTGCCTCCCGCCACCCTACCTCACACTGCCTCCCGCCACCCTACCTCACACTGCCTCCCGCCACCCTACCTCACACTGCCTCCCGCCACCCTACCTCACACTGCCTCCCGCCACGATACCTCACACTGCCTCCCGCCACGATACCTCACACTGCCTCCCGCCACGATACCTCACACTGCCTCCCGCCACGATACCTCACACTGCCTCCCGCCACGATACCTCACACTGCCTCCCGCCACGATACCTCACACTGCCTCCCGCCACGATACCTCACACTGCCTCCCGCCACGATACCTCACACTGCCTCCCGCCACCCTACCTCACACTGCCTCCCGCATACGTAAATCTGTGTAGCTATGTATTTACGTATGTAGGTTAGCTTAGCATTTTAAAAGCACCGAATCACCTTCTGTGGTTGAGTGTTCAATAAACCCTTGAACTATATGTTTAACACTTCTCTAACCCTGTCCATGGAGGACAGAAGAAAATGTATATATGCTGGTTAGCATTGTAAATGTGTGGCCACGTCTGTGGTAGAAAATAATAAAAAAAAAAATAAAAAAAACTGCCTCCCGCGCCCTGCTCTCACTACTGTGTACTTGGTCGCACGGTGACGCACCCTGCCTGTCGTGGGGGCACCATTGTACTCGCCTAGTTGTACTTACTGGGGTTGAGCTTTGTCTCTTTGGTCCCCGCCTCTCAACCGTCAATCATTTGGTGTACAGATTCCTGAGCCTACTGGGCTCTATCATACCTATATTTTAAACTGTGTATGGAGTCAGCCTCCACCACGTCACTGCCTGGTGCGTTCCATTTATTAACTACTCTGACACTGAAAAAATTCTTTCTAACGTCACTGGCTCATCTGGGTACTCAGTTTTCACCTGTGTCTCCTTGTTCGTGTCCCACCCTGGGTGTTGGGTGTAATGACACCTCTGCTCCTATCGCCTCCTATCTCCCCACTCTCCTCTCATATAGAATAGACAAGAGGATAATATATCTCCCTACTTCTCTCCTTTCTCTCCCCTTTCTCTCCTCGCCTTCCTTACTCTCTCTCCCCCCTCTGTTCTACTCACTTCTCTCCCTACTTATCCCCCCTCCATTCCCATTTTTCCCTCCTTCCCCCTCCCCCCCCCACCTCTCCTTTATTTTTTACCCTCCAAACTTCTTCTTTGGACGAGGGTTACCAGACGGGCGGCGGTGGGACACAACAAACACAGCTGCCTGTCTGCCTGCCTGTCTGCCTGTCTGCCTGTCTGCCTGCCTGTCTGCCTGTCTGCCTGTCTGCCTGTCTGCCTGTCTGCCTGCCTGCCTGCCTGCCTGCCTGCCTGCCTGCCTGCCTGCCTGCCTGTCTGCCTGTCGAGGACTCAACAGGTGAGGGTATAATGGTCTCACCAGGAATTAGTTATGCTTCATTGGCTGTGCATGGAGGGGTGTCCAAGGGAGCTCCTGAGAGCTGGGGGTGTTGTGCTGGGGTCCTGGGCCAGGAGGTCAGCTAGGTGGTGGCAGTGACTGCCTTGACAAGGGTCACTGAGTGAGTTAAGGGAGAGAGTGTCATGCACACTAGGTGTTGAAGACAGCTCACATTATATTGTGTTGGTAATGACTAAAGGCAGTTAAGACCACTCGTGTTGTGCTGGGCTCCAGTTGTATCATGTCACGGACGGCAGATATTGTGGTTGGTTCTGCCTCAGAAGGTCAACTACCACGATAGATGATAGATAGATGTTGATTTGTGGAACCAATTACCACGTAACGTGGTGGAGGCGGGGTCCCTCGATTGTCTCAAGCGTGGGTTGGACATATTTATGAGTGGGATTGGGTGGTTTTAAATATGAGCTGCCTCGTATGGGCCACTTGGCCATCTGCAGTTAGCTTGTTATGTTCTTATATTGTGGTAGGTTCTGGCTCAGGACAACTACCACGATAGATAACCATCGACATATTTACAATATTACATAGTGACATGATTCCTCTCACTGTTTACTGATGATGCGAAAATTATGAGTATGATTATGAGAGAGGAAGAGAGCAAGAGGCTACATGAAGACCTGGACAAACAGAAGGAATGGTCCAACAAATGGCTACTTGAGTTTAACTCGAGTAAATGTAAAGTAATGAAGATAGGTGGAAGGACCAGGAGGCCAGACAAAAGGTACCAAATATGAACTGAAATCCCCCAAAAACGAAGAGAAAGTAGGCTCTAGGTGTTGATATCACACCGAACATGTCTCCTGAAGCCCATAAAAAGGATCTTATCAGCAGCATTTACGAGACTGGCTAACATCAGTCCTGCCTTTAGAAATTTGTGTAAGGAATTATTTAGAATCTTATTCCACATGCATCAAAGTCCACATCTAGTCAAGCACAAGAAGTTGGAGAAGGTTCAAAGATATGCCACTAGACTAGTTCCAGAACTACGAAGTATGAGATGCAAGGAAAGACTACGTGAATTGAACCTCACGTCGCGGGAAGACAGAATAGTTAGTTGAGACAGTATCACCACATTATTTTCAAAGGAATTGATAGAGTAGATAAGGGAATCGTTTAAAACGGGCGATACTCGCACAAGTTGACACAAGTGGAAACTGAGTACCCAAATAAGCCACGGAAACATTAGAAATAATATTTTTGTATCGGAGTATTGAGCAAACACAATGTACTAAGAAGTGATGTGGTGGAGGCAGACTCCATACACAGTTTCAAAAGTATTTAAAATGAAGCCCAATAGGCTCAGGAACCTGTACACCAGTTGACTGACAGTATGGAAGCGAGACCAAAGAGTCGAGGCTCAACTCCCCGCAAACCCAATTAGGTGAATGCAATTTGATTATATCTTTTCACCTTTTCACCCTTAAAAATCGTTAAAAAAGTCAACACGGAGTATAGGAAGTTAACGAGGCGTTGTTAGGTTACCTTGAGGTTACCTTGAGGTGCTTCCGGGGCTTAGTGTCCCCGCGGCCCGGTCGTCGACCAGGCCTCCTGGAACGGAGGTTACCGGAGTGCTGGAGACCGGCCACGAGGTCTCCTCTCCCCGTGTACACAAAACAGCGTCGCTCTATACTGGACGGGAAGGAGAAATTAGGGAGAGAGAAAACTTGGTGGCAGCAGTTCATTAACAGCGACCGGCTGCACGCTAAATGTTTAACGTTGCTGCTTGGTGTTGGACCCACCTGTCACGCGGGCTCTGGAGGCGGCCAGTGTTGGGGCAGGGGGAGGGGCTAGGGGCAGGAGGTATTGTAGGGTGGGGTGAGTGTGGAGTGGTGGGGTGAATGTGGAGTGGTGGGGTGAGTGAGTGTGGAGTGGTGGGGTGAGTGAGTGTGGAGTGGTGGGGTGAGTGAGTGTGGAGTGGTGGGGTGAGTGAGTGTGGAGTGGTGGGGTGAGTGAGTGTGGAGTGGTGGGGTGAGTGAGTGTGGAGTGGTGGGGTGAGTGAGTGAGTGAGTGAGTGTGGAGTGGTGGGGTGAGTGTGTGTGGAGTGGTGGGGTGAGTGTGTGTGGAGTGGTGGGGTGAGTGTGTGTGGAGTGGTGGGGTGAGTGTGTGTGGAGTGGTGGGGTGAGTGTGTGTGGAGTGGTGGGGTGAGTGTGTGTGGAGTGGTGGGGTGAGTGTGTGTGGAGTGGTGGGGTGAGTGTGTGTGGAGTGGTGGGGTGAGTGTGTGTGGAGTGGTGGGGTGAGTGTGTGTGGAGTGGTGGGGTGAGTGTGTGTGGAGTGGTGGGGTGAGTGTGTGTGGAGTGGTGGGGTGAGTGTGTGTGGAGTGGTGGGGTGAGTGTGTGTGGAGTGGTGGGGTGAGTGTGTGTGGAGTGGTGGGGTGAGTGTGTGTGGAGTGGTGGGGTGAGTGTGTGTGGAGTGGTGGGGTGAGTGTGTGTGGAGTGGTGGGGTGAGTGTGTGTGGAGTGGTGGGGTGAGTGTGTGTGGAGTGGTGGGGTGAGTGTGTGTGGAGTGGTGGGGTGAGTGTGTGTGGAGTGGTGGGGTGAGTGTGTGTGTGTGGAGTGGTGGGGTGAGTGAGTGTGTGTGGAGTGGTGGGGTGAGTGAGTGTGTGTGGAGTGGTGGGGTGAGTGAGTGTGTGTGGAGTGGTGGGGTGAGTGAGTGTGTGTGGAGTGGTGGGGTGAGTGAGTGTGTGTGGAGTGGTGGGGTGAGTGAGTGTGTGTGGAGTGGTGGGGTGAGTGAGTGTGTGTGGAGTGGTGGGGTGAGTGAGTGTGTGTGGAGTGGTGGGGTGAGTGAGTGAGTGTGGAGTGGTGGGGTGAGTGAGTGAGTGTGGAGTGGTGGGGTGAGTGAGTGAGTGTGGAGTGGTGGGGTGAGTGAGTGAGTGTGGAGTGGTGGGGTGAGTGAGTGAGTGTGGAGTGGTGGGGTGAGTGAGTGAGTGTGGAGTGGTGGGGTGAGTGAGTGAGTGTGGAGTGGTGGGGTGAGTGAGTGAGTGTGGAGTGGTGGGGTGAGTGAGTGAGTGTGGAGTGGTGGGGTGAGTGAGTGAGTGTGGAGTGGTGGGGTGAGTGAGTGAGTGTGGAGTGGTGGGGTGAGTGAGTGAGTGTGGAGTGGTGGGGTGAGTGAGTGAGTGTGGAGTGGTGGGGTGAGTGAGTGAGTGTGGAGTGGTGGGGTGAGTGAGTGAGTGTGGAGTGGTGGGGTGAGTGAGTGAGTGTGGAGTGGTGGGGTGAGTGAGTGAGTGTGGAGTGGTGGGGTGAGTGAGTGAGTGTGGAGTGGTGGGGTGAGTGAGTGAGTGTGGAGTGGTGGGGTGAGTGAGTGAGTGTGGAGTGGTGGGGTGAGTGAGTGAGTGTGGAGTGGTGGGGTGAGTGAGTGAGTGTGGAGTGGTGGGGTGAGTGAGTGAGTGTGGAGTGGTGGGGTGAGTGAGTGAGTGTGGAGTGGTGGGGTGAGTGAGTGAGTGTGGAGTGGTGGGGTGAGTGAGTGAGTGTGGAGTGGTGGGGTGAGTGAGTGAGTGTGGAGTGGTGGGGTGAGTGAGTGAGTGTGGAGTGGTGGGGTGAGTGAGTGAGTGTGGAGTGGTGGGGTGAGTGAGTGTGGGGTGTACAAGGAGGTGGTGTACAAAGGTGTGCGACACGTGGTGGGAGTGAGTGTGCGACAGTGTGCCGGAGGGCCAGGTCGTAGCACCTAGCGGGCAGAACCAGTAGACAATATCGAGCACCAGGAAGGACTGGGAGGCAATAGTGAACACTAGTTGAAACCTGTCAGGATGAGTGCTGAATAATTGAGAGCAGTGTAGTTGTTTGACGAAAACAATGAGATGTAGTACCAACTGGTGAGTGGAAGAGAAGAGGAGGAGTGTGGCTTTTGGGGACCTTTATATTGGAGGGTGCGAGAGGCTGAGAGGAGGGAGGAAGGGTTGGGGAGGGAAGCGAAAAGAACAACCGGTTGAAGATGGATGATGAGCCACATAATAGTGAGTGTGGACGGTATGCGGCGACTGGGTGGAGGACCTAGTGGTATATGGTGATGTTGTTCGTATTATCTCACACCTCGAGACAGGGTTTGTATGTCCCAGGTACAGGAAGCAGAGGGTGGAGTAGAAGATGGTGGATAATTGTTGGACGGTGGAGACTGAGCGATAGTCATATTGAATCTGGCGGAGTCTGGCGGAGTCAGGTGGAGGAGTCTGGCGGAGTCAGGTGGAGGAGTCTGGTGGAGTCAGGTGGAGGAGTCTGATGAAGTCAGGTAGAGGGTAATAACCTGGTGGAGGGAGGTAAAGAGCCCCACCCAGCTATCATTGCCAGGTGCAGGGGAGGTGTTATATACACCAAGGTCGGTAGTGGGTGTTGCGTGAGAGCACACACTCACTCTATGGCTGCTCCAGGTATCTCCATCTAATATGATAAACCTTTCACGTAGTAAGTATATGACCTCCACCAACACCTCTATCTGATGAGAGTGCTGCAAAAGTCACGAATATGCTGTAAGGTGTGTTATATCTGGTGCCACCTTCCTTCACCCTCAGTCAAGCGTGAAGAGAGACAAAAATGTTGAGGAGTAGAAGGGACACACACACCTCGACCTGGAGTAAAGGGTTGCACGGGGTCGGTAATGACTCCTGGACCTTGGACATGGCCTGGTAGTGGCCTTGGGAGATGATGTGTGTTGTTGACACGGGTCCGACCATCATGGTAGGTGGTCAGGAGACGCAGGCCAGACCTCCAGTACCTCCAGTACCTCCCATACTCCCCACTAGTCTACTCTTAGTCGACCCCAGTATAATTTCACGGTAGTTAACGACAGTTTCCTTCATTTACCACGAAATTTACAGATATTAAATATTATCTATATTCGTGTTGATTACTTATCTTTATTGGTATTTGTTGACGTTTTTGGAATTCGTTTACTTAGTATCACCGCGTTGAATAGTTATTCTGGGTGTCTAATGCCTATCCTAGTTAAGGCTTTGAGTTATTTTGTTAGATTAACCCATCGTGCTGTGTCAGATTAACCCATCGTGCTGTGTCAGATTAGGCAGGAGTGTCGGAGCTGTGGGCCAGGTTGTGGTCAGGAACAGTGTGGGTGGAACACGGGGTAGGCCAGGTTGTGGCCAGGAACAGTGTGGGTGGAACACGGGGTGTGGGCCAGGTTGTGGTCAGGAACAGTGTGGGTGGAACACGGGGTAGGCCAGGTTGTGGCCAGGAACAGTGTGGGTGGAACACGGGGTAGGCCAGGTTGTGGCCAGGAACAGTGTGGGTGGAACACGGGGTGTGGGCCAGGTTGTGGTCAGGAACAGTGTGGGTGGAACACGGGGTAGGCCAGGTTGTGGCCAGGAACAGTGTGGGTGGAACACGGGGTAGGCCAGGTTGTGGCCAAGAACAGTGTGGGTGGAACACGGGGTAGGCCAGGTTGTGGCCAAGAACAGTGTGGGTGGAACACGGGGTGTTGACCATGCACAGTTTACCAGTATTGATTTCAGTTGCCACATGCCCAAGGTGCGTGCTGGAGTGAGGCACTGGCTGGAGGGTGGGGCTCCACCGTGTGTGTTCTTACCTATCACACTACTGGTCCAACCTTTAGCTCCTGGACTCTGACTCTCGACCTCTTTGTTCTTATCATATTTGCTTTAGAACTCTGGATGAAGGTATGCCCTACTATTTCTCTCAGTTCTGGCCACTTGTTTACCACCCTCTCACCTGAGAGGTGTTTCTCACATCACTCTGGCCCCTCGTGTGTCTGACCTCAATGCGTGCCACGAGCAACCTGTCCTCTTAAAAAGAACGTCGCTTTTGGCCGTTTGCCCGTATGGCCGAATTTGGACGTAATTTGAAATTGAAGAAAAAATGATAATAAATTTGGGATTTTTTTTTTCAACAACAGTAAGTTAAGGGTCCTCTGATAGGTTAGGTGGGCAGGAAATTCTCATAAAGTTTCAAAACGTTATGAAAAACGTTAATTTAAAGTGTCCTCTTATAACCTCTGCGCGTACGCCGGCCGACTCAAATAGAAAACGGAACAGAACGTCACTTTTGTGAGTCGATTTCATTTCAAATTACGTCCAAATTTGGCCATAGTGCGCATACGAGCGAAAAGTGACGTTATTTTTAAGAGGACGGGTTGCTCTCGTTCCGCTACTTTCCAACCTAAACATCATGTCTCTATTTTATTTATACCCAAGAGTATTTTGAATGTCTGGATCATGTCCTTTATATTTCTCCTTCCACGGTCAATAGGCTATGCCGCCCTCCCAATTATGGGATAAGCCATAGTATATTTCTGTACCTATTTAATCTTCATGTTGTACATTTTAAGGTTGGTGCATCATGCTGCTGCTGTATATATGCCCGCAATGTGTGTGTATATATGCCCGCAATGTGTGTATATATGCCCGCAATGTGTGTGTATATATGCCCGCAATGTGTGTGTATATATGCCCGCAATGGCTTTATTGAGTATACATATTCTCCAACATCTAATTAATCACTGTACCATGTTCTTCTATATATTTTTCACCTTAAAATTATTTGTATTACTATTATTGCACAGAGAGTAATCAAACTAACGTGACTGCATCAATGACAAAGTCCGTAGGAGCAGTGTTGAGCGATTCGAACCTATGCGGGTAGGTGTACCTAGGCACACGCTTCTAGCAACTACACTACGACTTGCTATAAGGATTGCAACCAGGATTTCTAGTGAGCACACAAGGATTTCCTGCGGCTGCTGATGATTGTGTGAAAATCGTGTTTAGGCTTCAGTAGAAGCATCGGGAAATCCCCGTGTGGTCAGTAGAACTCCAAGTTGCAATGATCCTTATATCATGTGGTGGTGTAGAAGCTAGAAGCCTCTGCATGGGAACACCCATGTCCATAGGTTCGAGCGCTCATCACGGCTCCTACGGATTTTCTCATCATTTATTATTATTATTATTATTATTATTATTATTATTGTGGCTGTTGTTGTGGTTGTATAGCGGTGTGAGCGTTGTTGTCTCAGACCCTGATGCCTGTGGTGATGCTCGTTATCTTCGTATATGATGGTGAGTTAAGTGATGGTTGGCTCCGGAGAGGAGTTCCCTCATATATACACTTACACATCCATTACTTTTACTGAACCTGTTAAATTCATTACCTGTCTATGGCTTCCTTACTCCTGTTCCAGGTCTCACTAGCTTGCGTTTATCTGAATAAAGTTCAGGTGTCATTTGTGGGGAATTACTGGAGCCACGGGTAATTGTCCTGCCTTAGGTCTCATTCATGCTCAGCTGTACTCAGCTACTTGTGTTTTGCTGGGGTTGACCTTCGCCTTCTGGGGAGGCCTCTTACTCTTTAGTTTATTGGGCAGCGCCACTCATCCTGTGAATTGAATTGAAATATCAGGGGGAAAGCTCCAAGTCATTATGACTGTATAGCACTGGAAAGGGATCAGGATAAGGATTTGGGATGGAACGGGGGGGAAGGAATGGTGCCCCAACCACTTGGACGGTCGGGGATTGAACGCTGACCTTCACGAAGCGACTCATCCTGTGAGTGGACTTACCACCATAGCTGTATGTACAACACACCCTAATAAGAAGAAAACCCGCTGGGTTGTTCATCCTGTTACTTGGACCCAGAAATAGTCGGGACTTGCTTGCTTAACTCTCTCAAGTGAACAACTTCTCAAACAAGAGATTAGCATTTGTCAACCCTTAAAATCTTACGTTATCTTGCGGGTACAAAATGGGGGGAATCTCTTAACAGTATCTATATTTGACAAATGTTATTTTCCTAACTCAAACAATGTGGGGTTTATTATTCTACAAATATTTCTAATGACTTTATATGTTCACATTCTTTCAGGTAGTGAGTTTTGTTTTATTTTATCAGCTTTTGAAACCTGTTATGGAGTCAGTCTCAGCATTCTCTCTCTCTTCCCAGCCTCCGCTACCTCCACAAGTTGCTACACCAGACAAGTGCCTCCTGATATCCTCGTGCCTCGTGTTCAGTCTCCGCTCTCCTCTATGGACCTGGCACCTTCCTCTTCAAAATGTCTTATTAAATTCCATCTTGCTCAGAACTCATCTTCTGAGAGACATCGTAGAGAGTTCATGCAGTCTCTCCTTGTAGCTAGTGCCCCTCAGCTCCAGGCCTAGCCTTGTGGCAAACTTCTGAACGTTCTCTACGTTCTTTGTGGGTTTGATTAGAGTGGGAGCTCCACCTTGTATACCACATACAAGGCTTGGTCTTGCCTGGTGTATAATTATTAACGAGTCCATACGTTCCTGAAGGTGGTCCTACATAAATGTTTGCCAATCGTACATGCTCTGGTGATGAAAGATGTGTGTTTCGTATGGCAGGTTTGGTGCTGTATGTAATCCCAGGTCCTATATCTTGTCAAACATCTGGAATTGCTCCATGTTAAGACGATATTTGGCTCTGGCGTTATTTCTCAGTCTCCCTCTTCATTGGTAATTATTAAGGTTGAATTCTAGCAACCACTTGCTGGACATTTCTGTTTATATGTGTATGTAGATGTGTTTGTGTGCGTGTGTGTTCTTACTCAGCTGGTACGGAGCCCCACCTTTAAGCTATCGGTCGTCTGGTGCGTATCCATGCATGTGTTTGAGCGCTCGTACTCACCTATTTGTGTTTGCGGGGGATGAGCTCTGGCTCTTTGATCCCGCCTCTCAACTGTCAATCAACAGGTGTACAGGTTCCCGAGCCTATTGGGCTCTATCATATCTACACTTGAAACTGTGTATGGAGTCAGCCTCCACCATATCACTACCTAATGCATTCCATTTGTCAACCACTCTGACACTAAAAAAAATCTTTCTAATATCTCTTTGGCTCATTTAGGCATTCAGTTTCCACCTGTGTCCCCTAGTGCGTGTGCCCCTTGTGTTAAATAGCCTGTCTTTATCAACCGTGTCAATTCCTCTGAGAATCATGTACGTGGTGATCATCTCCCCCCTAACTCTTCTATCTTCCAGCGACGTGAGGTTTAATTCCCGTAGTCTCTCCTCGTAGGTCATACCTCTCAGCCCGTGTGCGCACGTGTGTGCATGTGCGTCTATATTTAGTGGTGAGTTTAGTGCGTTTGTGTGACAGGTTAAGGGCCGAGAGACTGGTAGTTACGGCTCACACACTCGGGCATTACCGTCGTGGCCGTGTTGTGATGAGCAGCCTTGGTCGTAGATGTTACGGTGAGCCTGCACGGTACACGGTGTAGCCTTGACCATGGTGAGCCTGCACGGTACACGGTGAAGCCTTGACCATGGTGAGCCTGCACGGTACACGTGTAGCCTTGACCATGGTGAGCCTGCACGGTACACGGTGTAGCCTTGACCATGGTGAGCCTGCACGGTACACGGTGTAGCCTTGACCATGGTGAGCCTGCACGGTACACGGTGTAGCCTTGACCATGGTGAGCCTGCACGGTACACGGTGTAGCCTTGACAATGGTGAGCCTGCACGGTGTAGCCTTGACCATGGTGAGCCTGCACGGTACACGGTGCACCCTTGACCATGAAGCCTGCACGGTACACGTGTAGCCTTGACCATGGTGAGCCTGCACGGTACACAATATATCCTTGGTGTGGTGTAACCTGTTCCACGAAATAATACCATTAATGACGCTGTTCTATTACAGAATATAAGGATATCAATAATTGTTTCTTCGTGACTGATAAATGGGCAGGTGGTGTTGAGTGTTGACACTTGTGCTCCTAGTGGAAGGGGTGTGTGTGTGTTTACTAGTTGTGTTTTTGCGGGGGTTGAGCTTTGCTCTTTCGGCCCGCCTCTCAACTGTCAATCAACTGTTTACTAACTACTACTTTTTTTTTTTTTTTTTTTTTTTTTTTTCACACCACACACACACACCCCAGGAAGCAGCCCGTGACAGCTGACTAACTCCCAGGTACCTATTTACTGCTAGGTAACAGGGGCACTTAGGGTGAAAGAAACTTTGCCCATTTGTTTCTGCCTCGTGCGGGAATCGAACCCGCGCCACAGAATTACGAGTCCTGCGCGCTATCCACCAGGCTACGAGGCCCCGGTGTGTGTGTGTGTGTGTGTGTGTGTGTATTTGTATTGTGTGGTGAAGATGGCTGTCATCCAACAGCCTGGTTGATCAGTCCAGCAACCAGGAGGCCTGGTCGACGACCGGGCCGCGGGGACACTAAGCCCCAGAAGCACCTCAAGGTCATGGCATCACCGTCGTTGGTGTTTAGCGAGAACACCGTACAGTCTTGGGAGCAACAGTACTGTGGAGTGTAGTGATGTAGGCCACCAGTGGCGCTCACACACCAGGGGGGGCCTGGTAGCCTGGTGGATAGCGCGCAGGACTCGTAATTCTGTGGCGCGGGTTCGATTCCCGCACCAGGCAGAAACAAATGGGCAAAGTTTCTTTCACCCTGAATGCCCCTGTTACCTAGCAGTAAATAGGTACCTGGGAGTTAGTCAGCTGTCACGGGCTGCTTCCTGGTGTGTGGTGTGGAAAAAAAAGTAGTTAGTAAACAGTTGATTAGTTGAGAGGCGGGCCGAAAGAGCAAAGCTCAACCCCCGCAAACACCAATAAATACACAAAGGTGAATACACAGTATTTGTCTTATGTGTTAGCTGCAATGTTTGGTAACTTAAACACCAACATGTCTAGTCTCTCAACCATTTTTGTCAACACTTGGCAGTAATTATGTTCGTGGTCGATGTCCAACCCATCCTCTTAAAAATAACGTCACTTTTGGCTCGTATGCGAGCTATGCCCCAATTTGGACGTAATTTGAAATGAAATCGACTCACAAAAGTGATGTACTGTTCCGTTTTCTGTTTGAGTCGTCCGGCTTACTCGGAAAGGTTAGGAGAGGAAACTTTCAATTAACGTTTTTCATAACGTTTTGAAACTTTGAGAATTTCCTGCCCACCTAACACCTAACCTGTTGTTGAAAAAAAAAATCCCAAATTTATTTTCATTTTTGTTTCATTTTCAAATTACGTCTACTTTCGGCCATACGGGCAAAAGCGACGATATTTTTAAGAGGACAGGTTGCGATGTCAGCCGTGGAAGAATCAAGTACACTCAAATGAAGGGGAATGTGCATTAAGCCTAAAGATAGAGGGAGGTAACTCTTATCACTATTGGCAGTATAACCATTTGATTACACTGCTACTGTGCACGGATTCTTTTCTGGCTCAAGAAAGGTCCTGTCACCATAGCTATAATCTTAGCGAAGAAAAACCTGTGAGAAGGGCGACTTGCGTGTCGGGTGTGGGAGGTGGTCTCCCTCCGTCACAGCCTACCACCGGTATTGTGCTCCAGCTTACAACCTCTAGGCCTATTTAACATTTGATGACCAGCGTCTCCTTGTGTAATTGTCGTTTACCTTTTGTGTGGCATTAGCAGCTGCCTGTCCTATTGAAGGTATGAATGACAGCCTGTCATGGGGGAAGGGACCATTTGTCATCGTGGCTGTGCCCTATTGGTGGGTACTTTTGTGGAGAGAGGAGTGGGGAGAGAGGAGTGGGTAGAGGAAGTAGGGGGGCAGTAGCCAGGGCTGTGTGATGCCACTCTTGCGCCACCCACCTGCACCACCTCTGGTCACTCCCAAACCACGATCGATGTCACTCCAGAGTGGTCCTCTTCTTAAGTTTAACAACCTAAGAAGGTTGAGTTTGTAATAAGTATTTGATGATTAAAAGTAGAGCTGTGGCCGGAAGGTTGTGTTGGTGGTGGTGTGGGCTACCACGGTGAGGGTGCCGGAGGAGGGATAAGATTGATGGTGTGAGGGGGCAGGGCGTGGCACCCTGCGCCACAAAGGTCTGGTTAAAAATATTTGCTGCCATTGTCCCTGCACGCCTACCGTCGGGAACTGTCAGTGTCAACCTTCCCAACCTGTGTGTGTGCCAGTGTCACCACCAGGTAGTACACCAACTGTGGAGTAATGTAGGAAGAAGAGGCTCCTCATCCAGGTGAAATGTCAGATGTATTTCTGGTGTCTTGTTTCGTCCCGTCACTCGTCGTCCCCCACACGCGGGTACACCCAGGTGGAGTGGCGTTACACTGGTGTTACTGTGGTGTTGACTGAGCTTAGTAGCAACACGTCAGCCAGTGTAGGGAAACACACGAGGGATAATGTGACAAATCAGCGGGTCACCTGAGCTGTGTTTCCCAGTAGTCACAAAGGTAATGGTGTTCCCGAACCCTTTGGACCTGAGAACCAGGCCATGGATTCATAACAAATTTACGAAACCTGTATATCATTTATTAAGCGCGACGGCTTTGTTTGATTTATTAAATAGTTTACGAGTTATAAAACTCTCTTTAACTCAATGTTATTATTGTTATAAATAACCTCGTGTTGTTTCGGAACTCATAAACTATTTAATGAATCCAAATAAAGCCGCCATGATTGAGGAAAGATGTACAGGTTTCGTAAGTAGTTGTGTAAATGCTTGATGACTCCTGGCCAAGCTACATCAGGGATTGTTTGGTGCCCTTCCTGCCTCGTGACCCAGGCGGACCATGGGGGCACCGTGACGGTGTGTATGTAACACCTGGTCACTGTAACAGTCCCAAACTGTGACACTACTGTGTAACATGTTCGCCCCAACACCGTATCCGGCGACCTCCGGCCTCGGTAAACTGGGTGTACCCAAATGGTGGCACATGGGGGAGGAGTTAGTTACTGGGGACGCCCCGTGTTCAATTTCCAGGAGGCATTCAGTGGGATCCAGCGGCTCTTACCTGGGCACGAGAATAATAGTGGTGGGTGGTACTGGAACTCTGTGGCAATTTGTGGTTGTATTCGGGGGTGATTGCAGGTTTGAACAGAAATTAGCTTTCTCAGGAAAGGATTGTGTACTATTTTTAAATGACAGCGTGTGATACATCTGCCTTCCGTTGTTGGCGCGGACAGCTAGTGCAGAGTAGCTACCGAGGCACCTCGTCCTAATAAGGTTTACCAACGTCAAGAAACTGTCGTACTAAAGTCCTTATTCTAACCTACCACAGGACCCAAAACAGAAAACAGAACAGTATGTAAATTTCGCGAGCAACTACCATTTTCTAGTACGACAATTTTTGGCTTTATTTAGAGTATACGTCAAAATGCGACATTCTATTAGGAGGACGGATTGACGAGGAAGATGGTGGGAGAGAGGGAGTGGAGGTGGAAGGATAGGATGCTCACCTAGGCATCTACCAGTCTCCGTGGTGTAGTGGTAAGACAGTCACCTGGCGTTCCGCGAGCGCTTTGTCATGGGTTCGTATCCTGGCCGGGGAGGATTTACTGGGCGCAATTCCTTAACTGTAGCCTCTGTTTAACTCAACAGTAAAATGTGTACTTGGTTGTAACAACGATTCTTCGCGGCGGGGATCGTATTCCAGGGACCTGCCCGAAACGCTACGCGTACTAGTGGCTGTACAAGAATGTAACAACTCTTGTATATATCTCAAAAAAAAGGAAGGGATGGTGGTGGCCGGGAAGGTGAGAGCCGGGACTCAACACGTCCCTACGCCACCTACCCAGGTTATGGTCTCCCGGATGGTGATGGCGTACATTATAATGTCTTCATTTTCAGAACTGTGTCAAAGGAATATGCACAAACATATTCATTTTAAATTGCGATATAGTCTAACAAGGCATCACTTCTGACAATCAGTAACATTTATTCTGAACAAATTATTTTTGTGTAGTGATGCATTATTCACACTATTTTTCGGAGTGGTGTGAATTGGCGCGTGTAGCGAGTGTTTCCCGCGCCAGCCAGCGGGCGCCTGGCCTCTCATGCCAGCCCCTTTAAACGCTCTAAACTTCGCTTTTACTCAAGATTGTTTAAGAATATGATATGAGGTACACATTTCGCTCATGTCTATAAGATATTCATAAGATATTCACCCGTAGGATATTCACCCGTAGGATATTCACCCGTAGGATATTCACCCGTAGGATATTCACCCGTAGGATATTCACCCGTAGGATATTCACCCGTAGGATATTCACCCGTAGGATATTCACCCGTAGGATATTCACCCGTAGGATATTCATCCGTAGGATATTCATTCATTCATAGGGTCCTGGTAGAACAGTCGGGTTCGTTCTCGACACACTATCGAGAATTCCGGGTTCGAGACATGGTTGGGCACATACCCTTTCACCTAATGCCTCTGTTCACCTAGCAGCAAGTAGGTACTCGGGAATTAGTCAGCTTGTTGTGGGGTCCATCCTGGGCGGGGTCAGAAATTCGACCTTGGCGGGGGGGGGGGGTGACCTCGATAAAAAGGCTAACGTGTATGAATACACTCTGGCTTCCTGTCCCCCGATACAGTGAATTATTAAAATTATATAATGTTATTATAGTATTATTTAAGGCAGTGTTGTGTTGAGTGCCTCCGAACTGCTAGTGGCTTGTGGTCCGTGGAGTGAGGGGCGTGTCTGGGGTTACCCAGAACGCTGGTTCGAACCCCCGTCCTGTTGCAATGATTTACTCATAGATATATCGCATGATCATTGTATCTATAAGGTGTGAAGGATTGAAGAAATTGTTTATGTAATAATCTAAGATGAGGTCTGATAAAGACCTTTTGTGCCCTCTGTAATGCTTTTGCGCTACCGCTCACAGGATGAGTATGGGGTGCACAATAAACTAGCCACCTCCGGCGGCAACAATCAATTACTGAGATTTTCTTGTGTACTGTCTCATTCTATTCATAATAATTTTACATTGGGGACATGTAGAACTCTTTATTTTTTTCCCTGTAGTTAGTGGATCAACATCAGTGAGAACTAGCGCGAGGTCTCTCACCCACTCTTGAGCAGCCCCGCTCTTTCACTACCGCTATCTTGAGGTTATCGTGAGATGATTTCGGGGCTTTTTAGTGTCCCCGCGGCCTGGTCCTCGACCAGGCCTCCACCCCTAGGAAGCAGTCAGTGACAGCTGACTAACACCCCCAGGTACCTGTTTTACTGCTAGGTAACAGGGGCATAGGGTGAAAGAAACTCTGCCCATTGTTTCTCGCCGGCGCCTGGGATCGAACCCAGGACCACAGGATCACAAGCCCAGCGTGCTGTCCACTCGGCCGACCGGCTCCCTACCGCTCACCATATTAAACCCACAACTTCACTAAAATATACACGTATGTATTTTTATCTGCGGATTGTTTTGTATGCAGGCGTGTATTTGTGGTGTACACAGCCCGGACCAACCGGGCTGTGGTGGATATGTGGGCCTGCGGGCCGCTCCAAGCAACAGCCTGGTGGACCAAACTCTCACAAGTCAAGCCTGGCCTCGGGCCGGGCTTGGGGAGTAGAACAACTCCCAGAACCCCATCAACCAGTAAATCAACCAGCAATGGCGGGAGAAAAGACAATGTTGGCGCATGTGGGTGCTGTATTGTAGTGGAGACGCTTTGGCTCTCTTTACACAATGGGTGCGCTGGGAGAGACAATGTTTTAAACATCAAGGGTCCAACACCTTCCAATACTTCCCTTCTGAACATAAGGGGCATAACTGGTCCACCTCTCACGGTGTTCAGAAGAGAACTTGATAAACACCTCCAAAGGATGCCTCATCAACCTGGTAGTGATTAATACGTCACTGTAAACAGCTGTGTCTAACAGCCTGGTTGACCAGACCAAGAGGCTTGTTTAGAGAGCGGGCCACGGGGACATTGATCCTGGGAACCTGCGAAAGGTTAACGCACTTTAAGGTACCTGCTGCTCTCAGTACTCAGGGGACTGTCTACATTCACACTCCTAGTCAATTAAACACAACATTTAGGCTAAATTATCCTGTTGTATAACCTTGCCTATGCACATATTTTATATTGCAGTCTGATGTAATGATTCATGTGCATATTGCATCTAATTTTGCACAGTGATGCCAATAGTGGGGCAAGGGAACACGGCCGCTGCATCTGTGGTGTTTACCTACACACTTTGCCAGCATGGCGACGCATACATTATGGTCAGTGGTATTGTAACCCTCCCAACATATACACCATTGTACACTGGTGAACCAGTCCGTCCTCCTGTTCAGGACTTAAAATACTGTACTTACAGTAACCATCTGAACCATCCTACAGTTACTGACCTAACCGACAGTTAAAAAGTAGAGTTTGGTACTGTTGAATTTGGACAAACCAAAAAAAGGTTTTGCATTTATGTTAATAAAACCTAATTTAACCTAACATGACCATCATAGGCCTAATACACGCTGCCTTAGGCCTAATATTGTACATATATGTGCTATACTAAGCCTAGGAATATTTAATTTGAGTTTTTAGCCATATTTTTTTCTGGACTATAAAGTGAATAGTACTAAATTCTACTATCTAATTGTCTGTTACGTCAGTATATGTACAATGGTGCACATAGTTACAGAAAGTACTGTACTATGTACTGTAACTCCTGCCAGCACATATTGCATTGCTTTATAATACTTAAACATGGTGATGCATATTGTATTTCTGCCAACACATGAGGCGTCCCACACACCTGCTTAGGCTGGCCACCCCCCTACACACCTGCCCAGGCTGGCCACCCCCCTACACACCTGCCCAGGCTGGCCACCCCCCTACACACCTGCCCAGGCTGGCCACCCCCCACACACCTGCCCAGGCTGGCCACCCCCCACACACCTGCCCAGGCTGGCCACCCCCCACACACCTGCCCAGGCTGGCCACCCCCCCCCCACACCTGCCCAGGCTGGCCACCCCCCCCCCCCCCCCACACCTGCCCAGGCTGGCACTGATGCTGATCGATGCCGCTGGAACGGAATAATTAATTGATGTCGGTCATGGAGGTAATGGGAGGCGGTCAGATGTTCGTATGTTGGTGGCAGGTGTGGTAGGTGTGGCGGTGATAAGTGTTGGTGGTAGATGTGGCGGAGATAAGTGTTGGTGGTAGGTGTGGCGGAGATAAGTGCTGGTGGTAGGTGTGGTAGATGTAGGTGTGGTAGATGTAGACCACCTATCTTCATACATTGTCAAGCCTTTCCAAGCTTTCTCCAGCAATTTACTCTGCCATTTAAGCTATAAATAAAGTTCAAAGATTTACACAAATCGATGTAAATTTTAGAGACTAAGAAAACATAATCACACAATATATATTATATAACATATAAGAGATTATACTGCCCTAACAACCTACTTGCAAAAGACGAAACAATCAAAGAAACTGACGCCTGGCGGCTGTTCAACCTGGGTTTTATTCTAGCGATTTGAATCGATCCAAGATGTTAGGTAGTCTCACGGAAATAGAAGTCAGTACAGGGTAGCCGCTATAAGTGAAAGGTTGATTCATGGATTTGCTAAAATCACATATTAAAGACGAAGCAACTTGTTTTAAGGGCAGTCTTGTACAGTAAGTGCTAGCTGCCCATATGTTCTAAGGTAAGGTGTTGTGAGGGGTTATCTTGAGATGATTTCGGGGCTTTAGTGTCCCCGCGGCCCGGTCCTCGACCAGGCCTCCACCCCCAGGAAGCAGCCCGTAACAACTGACTAACACCCCGGTACCTATTGTACTGCTAGGTAACAGGGGCATAGGGTGAAAGAAACTCTGCCCATTGTTTCTCGCCGGCGCCCGAGATCGAATCCGGGACCACAGGATCACAAATCCAGCGTGCTGTCCGCTCGGCCGACTGGGGTTCCCACGAATGAGGCATAACAGCTATAACACTTGCAAAGATAAACTGCATCAAATGTGAGATCAAAGGGTAATGTACCTGTTTTATGTTAAGATCCAGTATTGTGATGATTAGTTAATACACAAATTTATTAGTGGTATTTTGAGGTTGATGTATAGATTGTTTAGTGTTGATGTGGTGTATACCTCGAATGATGTGAGTGTCTTGGTAAGTCTCCTTGTTGGTTAAGGAGGAAGCTTACTACCACAGGGATCACCTTCAGCCTGGAATCCTTCATCTGAGGCAGTTGTCCTCTAACATTAGCTTGTCGGTCATTTTCGTCTTAAAGTCTACAGAATCTAACGAAATGACATGATTTCGATCTTGCAGAATTATAACCAATTTTATAAGTTTATCGTCAATTGGTGGTGGTTCCAAGTCAGTGGTGTGCACTAAGAAGAAGACAGGTTCCTCCACAGGGTGGTGAAGCCTGTCTTCTAAGATAAGCCTTAGCACTTACCTTCTTCAGTGTGTGTCATAGGTGTAGCTGATGCTACAAGCACTCGGTATAAGAACGATCTAGTCATCTCCATCGCGGGTTTCATTAATGTCGGTTATGGAACAACGGTTGTAAATGCAGGCGATGAGTCACAATAACGTGGCTGAAGTATGTTGACCAGACCACACACTAGAAGTTGAAGGGACGACGACGTTTCAGTCCGTCCTGGACCATTCTCAAGTCGATTGTCGTCCCTTCAACTTCTAGTGTGTGGTCTGGTCAACGGTTGTAAATATTCCAGGAGCGAGTATTCCGGAGGGCAGAGGAACGGGGCCATGTAGGCGTGTTCTGTTAAGCCTATATCTAACTTGGCACAGCATATCTTATGAAGAGAAAAACTTTCATGGGGATAAACTGTGATCGGAGGTTCATATGGATCCATCATTTGAACTCAAGGATTCTTGCGTGCGCTCAGTAGATCTTGTGAAAATCTTGGCGCTGATCGACGTACTCTTTAGTGATTGCACAACGTTTGAATTTGTGTGTAATGTAACTTGCTCTGGAACTCCTGTTAGATTAGGAACATGTATTCTGTTCGTGATGGCATATATCTGGTCACAAGCCCTTTCCATATTTCATTAATTCCTACCCTATTAATTCGCATATGTAGCAGAGCTGCCACAAATTTTATGATGTCAATTACTGGTGGCATAATGTATGTTCGGATGATCCAAAGGTTCTCCTACTTCTGCGTATTCCTAGAGGGATAACCTATTGTTTGGTTGTGACGGTCATCCAGGCTTCCCATAGCCTTTTGGCTATAAAGTAAATATAAGTTGATATGACCTTTTCCTCCCACGCATCCAAGTTAGTAGAGTATCCAAAGGTCACTCTTTCAGTACTGCCAGATGTATCCTATTGTAGGTATTGTTAACCCACAGTGCTCCTTATAGTGTTGCATTATTTTGTTTAGTACTCCTCCCTCCATTAGAGCTCTTCCTGCATATACTGAACGTTCTCAATATGATGCTGAATTTGGAGTGGCAGAAATCAATTCTGGCTATTTCCAGTGGAAGCTTCCCAGCCACTGTATACATGTTTAACTGAGCCCTGCTGTCCTGCACGCTCTTAGGGATGATATCACTCTGGTTTCCCCTGGCATGATAACCAGAGCCCCCTGGTGCTGGAACGCTGTACTCTCACCTTGCCACCTGCAGGTGCAAGGTTCCCTGGCATGATAACCAGAGCCCCCTGGTGCTGGAACGCTGTACTCTCACCTTGCCACCTGCAGGTGCAAGGTTCCCTGGCATGATAACCAGAGCCCCCTGGTGCTGGAACGCTGTACTCTCACCTTACCACCTGCAGGGTGCAAGGTTCCCTGGCATGATAACCAGAGCCCCCTGGTGCTGGAACGCTGTACTCTCACCTTGCCACCTGCAGGTGCAAGGTTCCCTGGCATGATAACCAGAGCCCCCTGGTGCTGGAACGCTGTACTCTCACCTTGCCACCTGCAGGTGCAAGGTTCCCTGGCATGATAACCAGAGCCCCCTGGTGCTGGAACGCTGTACTCTCACCTTGCCACCTGCAGGTGCAAGGTTCCCTGGCATGATAACCAGAGCCCCCTGGTGCTGGAACGCTGTACTCTCACCTTGCCACCTGCAGGTGCAAGGTTCCCTGGCATGATAACCAGAGCCCCCTGGTGCTGGAACGCTGTACTCTCACCTTACCACCTGCAGGGTGCAAGGTTCCCTGGCATGATAACCAGAGCCCCCTGGTGCTGGAACGCTGTACTCGCCTTGCCACCTGCAGGTGCAAGGTTCCCTGGCATGATAACCAGAGCCCCCTGGTGCTGGAACGCTGTACTCGCCTTGCCACCTGCAGGTGCAAGGTTCCCTGGCATGATAACCAGAGCCCCCTGGTGCTGGAACGCTGTACTCTCACCTTGCCACCTGCAGGTGCAAGGTTCCCTGGCATGATAACCAGAGCCCCCTGGTGCTGGAACGCTGTACTCTCACCTTGCCACCTGCAGGTGCAAGGTTCCCTGGCATGATAACCAGAGCCCCCCTGGTGATCATGCCAGGGATCCTTCAACGACCAGGACTTCTCATGCAGCTACGTCACGCTTCCGGGCGCCAGTTGTTGTATTTAGACCAATTGTGTGTGTGTTACAATGGTCATTGTTGGCATCATGGCATAATATATTTTACAGTGCCAGTTTTTCCGGTTTAAAAATTATTAGTAATTTAAAGTACTAGAATTCGCTTACAGCTTGATATATATATATATATTTTATAAATTTTTGATTATATAAATGTTGTAACACATTAACCCCTGTTTATATTAGTAAGTAATGAGATAATACATTATATTTGGCGTTGTATAATGAAGATTAAAATGTGTGATTCTTATGGTTATTCATTGTCGTATGATGTTTGTCGGTGGGGAGCGTGGACGCCTGCTGCTGGTCACCCACCTGTGTGTGTGTGTGTGTGTGCGCGCGTGTGTGTGTGGCCGGGCGCCGCTGGCCTCCCACCACTGCCGCAGGGTGTAGCCAGGGTGGCGCCGGCACCCATACACTTGTCCCTACAGCCGCCCTCCTAATAAACTACCGATCACAGTCACTACTATAATTATTGACGTGGGTGAAGTAATCCTTGAACAGGTAGTGGGTGAGGCGGGGACGTGAGACATTACCGGGGAGTAATGATACCTACGGTGCCCCGTCAATCACAGTAACCACATCCATACGGGTTAATAGTGAGGCGGCCCTTATGTTCACGTGTTCACGGCTTTCCTTACCCTTCTGTCACAGTGCTTAACCTATAGAATGTATATTAGACGTCGGATAAACTACTCCCCAGAGTGCACACCGGATGTTAGGTGGTCAGGAAGGATTGGTTGTTGTTAAAGATTCGCTACCTGGAACAAAGTTCCAAGTAGTACGGGGTATGGTGAGCCCGCAGGATGTATTAAGGATCGGTGTGGGCTGTAACCTTCCTTGTGGGCAAGCACTGTGGTGGCTGTGATTGATTGTTGCCGCCGGAGGCGGCTAGTTTATTGTGCACCCCATACTCATCCTGTGAGCGGTAGCGCAAAAAAGCATTACAGAGGGCTCAAAAGGTCTTTTATCAGACCTCATCTTAGATTATTACATAAACAATTTCATCTATCCTTCACATCTTATAGTTACAATGTCAGCTAGTTACAGAGAAAGTGCTATTTCAAGAGCTATATATTTACTGTAGGTCATTATACATTAATGGTAGGTCTTATCGCTAATACATCTCTGGCAGTTCGGCTTGTATAGGGATCTAGATGAAGTAAAAGTGTAAAGTGTGTGGACAAAGACAGGGACACACACTCGAACACTATATCTTGGATTGTAGTAAAATTGAGCCATCTATCCTCCATATATTGACCTAAAAGGCAATTAGAGTAAAAATTGATACTATTGAATTTGGACAAACTTGAAAAGATTTTGTATTTTCAAAGAAAACTGATCGTAACCTTCTTAGCCTTAATACGTTATATCAGGCCTAATATAGCACACATATGTGTTATACTTGGCCCAGGAATATTTGAGTTTTTTCTTCTGTTTTTTCGGACTATAAAGTGAATAGTTTACTATTTTCAAATGTTACTGTCTAACTGTCCATTACGTCTATGTATGTGCGATAGTCCACATTGTTACAGACAGTACTGTCTAAGAGGAAGACGGTTTGGCATTTGTTGGAAGAGACATTGCACGTGGAGGCGGGTGTGTGTGTTGGAGCATGCAG
>NC_091200.1:9032700-9075200 GCF_040958095.1 Procambarus clarkii | reverse complement strand
TATATATATATATATATATATATATAATGGCCCCACAGCAATGATAAAAGCTCAGTTTACACTGTGATAATTGTTGACGAAACAACTAGGAAGCATGAATGAGGTGGACCAGGGTGGATGATCATGGTGTAGTTAGTTGAAGATGACGCACGCCGGTGACACGAGGGCCATCATGCTACCGGTGACACCATCCCAAGCTCTTAGTGTCCGTGGCTGGGAGGTGCAGATAGTGTCATTAGAGGTGTCAGTAGTGTGGGTGGCTGCAGGCGGGGGTAGTAGTGTGGGGGGTTAGGAGGCAGGGGTGAGTGAGGCAGGGGGGCGGAGCTGAGGGAGGAAGTGGTGGCCGTGGATGGATGCGGGCACTGATGAGTCAAAATCACACGGACACTTATGGCCACCAGAGAAAGGAAGCCCCGGTCCCTACCATGGTGGTCCCATGGTGCTGGCTGTCGCCGGCGCTCTTGTACACCTGCTCTTTTAAACTGTGCATATAGTTAACTCTCACACAAGCTGCTTGTCACAAACATGCTTCCTCTGGCTTGCCTCAGTCTCTTAACTTCCACCGCCTCCTTTTATTCAGCACCGAATCACCTTCTGTGGTTGAGTGTTTAATAAACCCCTGAACTATATGTTTAACACTTCTCTAACCCTGTCCATGGAGGACAGAAGAAAATGTATATATTTTGGTTAGCATTGTAAATGTCTGGCCACGTCTGTGGTAGAAAATAATAATAATAAAAAAAAAAAATCCCTCAGTTTGAGGGAATAAAATGCTGAATATTCACTTTTGTCGACTGTGTTATTTTCTTTAAGTTTCCTTCATGTCATGATCATGTTAATAATATCTTCCTTTTCTCAGTATTCCAAGGTCGAGGAACATCTTTACTAGTTTTGCTCTATTTTCTGTTCCTTTTTGGTGTTCATAGGTGGTGTGCATGTGTTGGAGCAGTGTACACACACACACACACACACACACACACACACACACACACACACACACACACCTAAGGTTAGGGGCAGGAGGATTCACTACAAACGACAAGGAAGTGTGTGAGGAACTGAATAAGAAATTCCAGGAGGTCTTCACCTTGGAGCAAGGAGAAATCCCAGAGATAAGAGAGGGAATAGCTAACCAGGAACCACTGGAAGAGTTTGAGATTACCAGCGGGGAAGTAAGGAAGTGTTTACTAGAATTGGATGTGACAAAGGCTATAGGTCCAGATGGAATCTCCCCTTGGATACTAAAGGAAGGAGCAGAAGAACTGTGCCTCCCGCTCTCCATGGTGTATAACAAATCACTGGCAACAGGGGAACTGCCAGAAATTTGGAAAGCAGCTAACGTAGTCCCGATATACAAGAAAGGGGATAGACAGGAGGCACTGAATTACAGACCAGTGTCCCTAACCTGCATACCATGCAAGTTGATGGAGAAGATTGTGCGAAGAAAGCTAGTGGAACATCTGGAGCGAAAGAACTTTGTAACACAGCATCAACATGGATTCAGGGATGGCAGGTCCTGCCTCACAGGGTTACTTGAATTCTACGACCAGGCAACAAAAATAAGGCAAGAAAGAGAAGGGTGGGCAGACTGCATATTTTTGGATTGTCAGAAAGCCTTTGACACAGTGCCACACAAGAGGCTAGTGAAAAAAATGGAGATGCAGGCTGGAGTGATAGGGAAGGTACTCCGTTGGATACAGGAGTACCTAAGTAACAGGAGACAACGAGTCAGTGTGAGGGGTGAGGTCTCAGATTGGCGAGACGTTACGAGTGGAGTACCGCAGGGGTCAGTCCTTGGACCTATACTGTTTCTGATATATGTAAATGATCTTCCAGAGGGTATAGAATCGTTTCTCTCAATGTTTGCCGATGATGCAAAAATTATGAGGAGGATTGAAACTGAGGACGATAGTAGGAGGCTACAAGATGACCTAGACAGACTGAGTGAATGGTCCAACAAATGGCTGTTGAAGTTCAACCCGAGTAAATGCAAAGTAATGAAACTAGGTGGTGGAAATAGGAGGCCAAACACAGGATACAGAATAGGAGATGAAGTACTTAATGAAACGAACAGAGAGAAAGATCTAGGAGTTGATATCACACCAAACCTGTCTCCTGAAGCCCACATAAAAAGAATAACGTCTGCGGCATATGCGAGGCTGGCTAACATCAGAACAGCGTTCAGGAACCTGTGTAAGGAATCATTCAGAATCTTGTACACCACATATGTAAGACCAATCCTGGAGTATGCGGCCCCAGCATGGAGCCCGTACCTTGTCAAGCACAAGACGAAGCTGGAAAAAGTCCAAAGGTATGCCACTAGACTAGTCCCAGAACTAAGAGGCATGAGTTACGAGGAAAGGCTGCGGGAAATGCACCTTACGACACTGGAAGACAGAAGAGTAAGGGGAGACATGATCACAACCTACAAAATCCTCAGAGGAATCGACCGGGTAAACAAGGATAAACTATTCAACACTGGTGGGACGCGAACAAGGGGACACAGGTGGAAACTGAGTACTCACATGAGCCACAGAGACGTTAGAAGGAACTTTTTTAGTGTCAGAGTAGTTAACGGATGGAATGCATTAGGCAGTGATGTGGTGGAGGCTGACTCCATACACAGTTTTAAATGTAGATATGCTAGAGCCCAGTAGGCTCAGGAATCTGTACACCAGTTGATTGACAGTTGAGAGGCGGGACCAAAGAGCCAAAGCTCAACCCCCGCAAGCACAAATAGGCGAGTACAAATAGGTGAGTACACACACACACACACACACACACACACACACACACACACACACACACACACACACACACACACACACACACACACACACACACACACACACACACACTGGGGGGCCTCGTAGCCTGGTGGATAGCGCGCAGGATTCGTAATTATGTGACGCGGGTTCGATTCCCGCACGTGGCAGAAACAAATGGGCAAAGTTTCTTTCACCCTGAATGCCCCTGTTACCTAGCAGTAAATAGGTACCTGGGAGTTAGTCAGCTGTCACGGGCTGCTTCCTGGGGTGTGTGTGTGTGGTGTGGGGGAAAAAAAAAGTAGTTGGTAAACAGTTGATTGACAGTTGAGAGGCGGGCCGAAAGAGCAAAGCTCAACCCCCGTAAAAACACAACTAGTAAACACGCACGCACGCACACACACACACACACACACACACACACACACACACACACACACACACACACACACACACACACACACACACACACACACACAGTGTGTACACGGGGGTCGAGGGTGGGGGGGGGAGGTGTGGATGGGAAGGCAACTATGAGGAGGAAGCGCCAAGCCATTACCACTATTTAGTTCACGGTTTAATAATGCCCGTGTCACCTCTTGGGGTGACTTAATCTTCATCAATCAATCAATCGACTATATAGCACATCAGGATGAGGATTTGGGATGGGACGGAGGGGAAGGAATGGTGCCCAACCACTTGGACGGTCGGGGATTGAACGCCGCCCTGCATGAAGCGAGACCGTTGCTCTACCGTCCAGCCCAAGGGGTTGGACAACAGTTTCCCGAGTGACTGCTTGTTTTCTTACGCCAATCCCACTTCTCCCCTTCACTATAACTGTTTCCAAACTGTTGGGTATTTCCCCTCCTTAGTATTAACATTGTTGTCGTTACTGCGGTCTGTTTCTCAGGTCTGTGTTTAGTCTTTTCTGGCATTCTAGACACATGCGCACTGCCCAATCTTTCACAATAACTATATTTTCAGATTTGATCTAATTTGATACAAAATAAAATTTTTATGGTGTTTAAAAGTGAGGAACCTTTATAGGCGACCTTTATACCCTGGTAATTGGAAAGGTGAAGTAGGTTTATAAAATGTTTGACGATTTTTCCATCTATTTTTAAAAAAGTTCACTTGATTTGAAATTTGTTACATATATATATTTTGAAATGCTATACAGATCTTCCTGTGATATTTTGAGTCACAGGGAACGTGAGTGGAGCCACTCTTCTCCCTCAGTCATACTGAAGGGCAGCAGTGTATTCATGTAGTTGTATTCATCTAGTTGTGCTTGCAGGGGTTGAGCACTGATCTTTCAACCAGCCTCTCAACTGTCAATCAATCAACTGTTACTAACTACTAACTATTTTTTGTTTCTTTCCACACACATATACACCTTCAGGAAGCAGCCTTCATTCTTCCTGTTGTACAGCCAACAGTAGCACTCTCAGCTGTCCTCCCCGTGTACCTCCACCAGTACTCTGGGCGGGAGTAATTACACTAAACTGAGGCGCCAGTCAGGGTGTTGGGTTTAAATGGAATTGAGAATTGATCAATGAAACTGTTGGTAGTTGGAGGTAGAAGCCGCGAGGTGGTGAGGATGTGGTAAAGGGGGGAGGCTGAGGGACGGAGGAAGAGCAGGGGGGGGGGGAAGGGGAGCAGAAATAACAAAAATAACGTAAGACGAGAAGGAACCTTAGAGGAGAGGGGGGGGGACGGTAGCAATGATACCCGGAAAGATGTGAAGATGTGGGAGAGAATAAGAGGAGTGAGATGACATGAGATGTGAAGGGAAAATCGAAAGGAAAGGGTGGGTAGAGTAGATAAGAGTCGGCGGGAGGGGAGGGAAGACAAGTGGGAAGGATGGGACGGTGTCAGGTATGGTCAGTTACCGTGGGCGTTGCGTGCACCCGGCGGTGCCACACGGGTTGCCTCCAGGGGCGTGGTTACTGCAGACGGATGGTCCGTCAGGGAGCGGAGGCGGCCACACCTGCCACGGAGGGACGGAGGCACCGTCGCCCGCACCCTCTTCCAACAAACACAATTTATTACGAAATAAATGTATAAGTTGAAGCAGGCGTTGAGTCGCATCCTTGGCAATGGTAAGTCCTTAGGCTCTCCGTAATGATAGTGAGGCATCTTCCTATATGCTGTTGACAGCCGAGAACAAGGAACTGCGGGCTCGCCATAGCCCGTGCTACTTGGAACTTTGTTCCGGGTAGCGAGTCTTTAACAACAACAACAACAGCAGCTGAGAACAAGATGTTCCTTGAGGAAGGGAGTAGAAGGTGGAGTCCCTGGGAAGCCTCATACAACAGGGGAAGTATATGGAGAGCTCTGGATGGAGTCCATTGACACGCAAGCACGCCCTTCTTGCTGGTGTGCAGGGGAGGAACACCTGGCCGGCTTAGAGGGCTGCGTGTTGTGAGTGTAGAGGAGATTATAGGAGACGATTGATTAGATGTACTGTGGCGCCAGGAGGGCTAGTTGTTGGCGGGATGGAGGCGGTTGTGAAGGGGGTGGCATGTTCTTTGTTAATTGTCGAGCACCAACGGCTCTCCTGCGTCACCTCCCCACATCCTCTCTCCCCCTCTCCCTCTCTTTCTTTACATGTCTCTTCCCTGCTTTTAGTGTGTGTAATTTAATGTCCAAAGACATGGCTACTCACAGTTTATTACTCGATGATTGCTGTTCGTTACTTCTTGAATTTACAATGCGACTTGCTACAGATGGAAGTGTACTTTCGTAAGTGTGCTGCAGCTGCATTTGTTTCATCTTTCATTGCACATTAAGGTATCTTTTACTACTTTGTCCTGTTGTAAAAAAAAATCCAGAATATTTCAAACATGGAATATGTTAAAATACTCTTTTTACGCCTGACGTATCAAGAAGAGATAAATAATCGGTTCATAAATAAGTTTAAGAGAACAGCCAATCAGATAGCGTGTAATTTGTGTTATTGTACGGGATCAAACAATGTATTAACTGTGAAGTTAACCATCCTTGCATCCTGGAATAATACTCAGCCCCATGAGCAAACTAAGAAATGTTCCTTGCATTAAAATACCAGCCGAGGACTGTACGTGCTTACTGAGGCGGAACTGTAAATATGTGGCAGGGTTCCCGGCATTACAAGACTATCTAAATTAATCCGGATGGTTGAGGAAACTGGAGTTTGGTACTGTGATACTCGACCTTACAAGCGTGGCAGCTTTTTCTTCCCGCTCTCTCCTCTGGCAGTAAGACAAATGCTCCCGGTAATTACGATGGTTCCTGACGGGGAGGAAGCCGGTTTTGGGGCGACGTGGAAAATATGAGAGCCGGTTCTCTTGGAGACGACGTGGCGGTGACGCGCGGGGCTGAGGGGAGTATTGCGTGCGTGAGGCGCAGGGGGGAGTGTACGGCACGGTGCTGGGTGCTGAAGGGGAAGTCACGGTGCTGGGCGCTGAGGGGGAAGTCACGGTGCTGGGCGCTGAGGGGGAAGTCACGGTGCTGGGCGCTGAGGGGGAAGTCACGGTGCTGGGCGCTGAGGGGGAAGTCACGGTGCTGGGCGCTGAGGGGGAAGTCACGGTGCTGGGCGCTGAGGGGGAAGTCACGGTGCTGGGCGCTGAGGGGGAAGTCACGGTGCTGGGCGCTGAGGGGGAAGTCACGGTGCTGGGCGCTGAGGGGGAAGTCACGGTGCTGGGCGCTGAGGGGGAAGTCACGGTGCTGGGCGCTGAGGGGGAAGTCACGGTGCTGGGCGCTGAGGGGGAAGTCACGGTGCTGGGCGCTGAGGGGGAAGTCACGGTGCTGGGCGCTGAGGGGGAAGTCACGGTGCTGGGCGCTGAGGGGGAAGTCACGGTGCTGGGCGCTGAGGGGGAAGTCACGGTGCTGGGCGCTGAAGGGAAAGTCACGGTGCTGGGCGCTGAGGGGAAAGTCATGGTGCTGGGTGCTGAGGTGGTTATGGCGATGGTTGCTGAGAGGAAAGTGACATCGTGCTGGGCTCTTGAGGGAAAGGTAACATCGTGCTACGTGCGTTAGAGGGGAAGATTTTGTGTTGTAACATAACAGCGTGTGTGACAGAGGGAGGGGGGGAGAGGAAGGATAACAGCGTGTGGGGCAGAGGGGAGTGAAAGAAAATAAGTGTTGCACAAAGGGAAGGTTAGCATTGTACCTGCTGTAGCCTCACCAGCTGCGGCAGGTACAATGGAACACACTACATACTCATCGCCACTTACTGTACGAGAAAGATACGAAACAAAACATATGTGTAAGAGTTTAAGATGTTGAGGTCTGGTGCGTGTTTAGATTCTTGGAGGTTGTTTAAGATGAGAGGGTTGGTGGGAGCGGACCTCAGAGACAGCCCCTGGAAGGCACCCGTGGCGCGCGCTGAAGAGCAGCTGACATTCTTTTGTTTGGGTGACTCAAGAGTTGTGTGTGCAGGATATAAATGTGGAGTGTGTGTGTGTGCACTCACTCAGATGGGTTTCAAGGATAGAGCTTAAGCTCCTAAGACCCGCCTTTCGAATTATTACTAGTTGGGACTGTCCTCTTGTTTCATTAGATTTATGTTTAAAATTGTATATTGATTGAGCTTCATCCACTCACACAATCACAATAGCGTGATGCATCAAATGAATAAATCCATAAGGGGCTTGACGAGGGTTCGAACCTACGTCCAAGAGGATCCCAGACGCATGGGGGAAATTGTGTAAAACCCTGATTTGTCTCTCGGAGAGACTGCAGGATCCGTTGGTAAAATAGGATGATTTCCCGGTTGCAGTTCTTTTAACCATGTCGTAGCTCAGTCGATTAAGGCAGCGTCTGAGATCCTCTCGGACGTAGGTTGG
Organism: Procambarus clarkii; assembly: GCF_040958095.1. Taxonomy (NCBI): domain Eukaryota; kingdom Metazoa; phylum Arthropoda; class Malacostraca; order Decapoda; family Cambaridae; genus Procambarus; species Procambarus clarkii. The sequence goes on along the minus strand of NC_091200.1, from coordinate 9,067,606 downwards.
AACCCTCGTCACGGCGGTCGGAGGAGCCGGTCGGCCGAGCGGACAGCACGCGGGACTTGATCCTGTGGTCCTGGGTTCGATCCCAGGCGCCGGCGAGAAACAATGGGCAAAGTTTCTTTCACTCTATGCCCTTGTTACGTAGCAGTAAATTAGGTACCTGGGTGTTAGTCAGCTGCCACGGGCTGCTTCCTGGGGGTGGAGGCCTGGTCGAGGACCGGGCCGCGGGGACACTAAAGCCCCGAAATCATCTCAAGATAACCTCAAGATAACGGCCCTTGTGGAATTGTTCATCCACTCCACATAACCCATTCCATTTACTGCCAGTAAAACTGATACCTTAAAGAGATTCTTTATGGCTATTTTGGTTTAAAATGTACACCATTGGTACTATTGTGTTGGAATGCTTTAAGTTTGAAAAGTTCTTGTGTATTGACTCCCGAGTCTACTGGACTTAGACGTATCAAGACCTGAAGCTGAGTATGCAATCTGCCTTAACCATTTTACTTAGCCCATTTTAAGTGTTCATTACTGAAACTGAACACATTATTTTTAATGTCTCTGTGAATCATTTGGGCAGTTAGTTTCCACCTGTGTTCTCTTAGTTGTGTGCCACTCATTCTAAGTAATCCGCCAATGTATTCCCAGTTTTTCCTGGAAAATTTTGTATGTGGTGATCATGTCTCTTTTTTTTACTTTATCATCTTGTAGTGCGAGGTTTAACGCCTACAGTCTTTCCTGTATGTCACTCGGTCATAGAATTGTATCGAGTTTGTGAGGGTAAGTTTGCCGTCCGTAAACCAGTGTTGGTGTTGCGTTGTATAGCCTCTTCTCTCCAGATGTTCTACTACCCTCCTTAGTGTTTCTGTCTCCTTTATGTTGGCACTACTGACTGTTTTACCAACTTTGTCGTTTTTGGCGAAGTGTTAGTCCGCATATCATGTAGACGGCCTGCGGAGGACTTGGTTATCTCAGTATCTATGGCGACATCTTGTCTGGTTACTTAGCAGTAAGGCTCTCCTTAACTTCATCTTTGGTTATCTCAGAGTTCTTCAGTGTTGCTTGATTCCATACCATCCCTCGTAGTTCAGGCATTCCTTGCTACAGTAAAGTTCTTATAAAATCTCAGTTGTGTTACGTGTTCTTGTTCAAAGGTGTACTAGAGGGGCACTAGAGGGGCACTAGAGGGGTTTTAGTGTTTTGGTGTCCTCTAGAAGGGCCCGTGTGAGCGTCCGCCACACTTGTTGAGGGTTGGCAGGTGGGGCTTCACCAGGTGGTTCATGCTACCTTCTGCTGACGCACTTCACCTCACGCACCCCACTACCACACAACCATTACAACTACCACCACCACCATGATCACCACTACAACTACCACCACCACACTAACTCATCACCCCATCAACTGGCCGCAACAGCCCTCAACTCGGCGACTTGGGTAACAGTTCACCTTAACATAATGGTCTAAAATGATACAAGGGGCCAGGCCGCCGCCGCCGCAGGAAGTGACCACAGCGGCTCCAGACAACACGCTCCCACAGCGTGACTTATGTATAGTCCACAGCACCAGCACCTGCCACAGCACCACGATGACGGTAACGCAGCATGGGAGTGTTACGTAGCTGCCACAGCACCTCGATGACGGGAACTCAGCATGGGAGTGTTACGTAGCTGCCACAGCACCACGATGACGGGAACGCAGCATGGGAGTGTTACGTAGCTGCCACAGCACCACGATGACGGGAACGCAGCATGGGAGTGTTACGTAGCTGCCACAGCACCACGATGACGGGAACGCAGCATGGGAGTGTTACGTAGCTGCCACAGCACCACGATGACGGTAACGCAGCATGGGAGTGTTACGTAGCTGCCACAGCACCTCGATGACGGTAACGCAGCATGGGAGTGTTACGTAGCTGCCACAGCACCTCGATGACGGTAACGCAGCATGGGAGTGTTACGTAGCTGCCACAGCACCACGATGACGGTAACGCAGCATGGGAGTGTTACGTAGCTGCCACAGCACCACGATGACGGTAACGCAGCATGGGAGTGTTACGTAGCTGCCACAGCACCACTTATGACGGTAACGCAGCATGGGAGTGTTACGTAGCTGCCACAGCACCACTTATGACGGTAACGCAGCATGGGAGTGTTACGTAGCTGCCACAGCACCACGATGACGGGAACGCAGCATGGGAGTGTTACGTAGCTGCCACAGCACCACGATGACGGGAACGCAGCATGGGAGTGTTACGTAGCTGCCACAGCACCACGATGACGGGAACGCAGCATGGGAGTGTTACGTAGCTGCCACAGCACCACGATGACGGGAACGCAGCATGGGAGTGTTACGTAGCTGCCACAGCACCACGATGACGGGAACGCAGCATGGGAGTGTTACGTAGCTGCCACAGCACCACGATGACGGTAACGCAGCATGGGAGTGTTACGTATTGTGTCCCCATAATAATTAGAGCAGGTCATTGAGACCAGTGGTCACAGTGGTCACATGGGACGAGCACAGTAGCCGGGCGCTGAGAACCCAGCACTATGGAGCAGCTGCAGTGAAGCCCGACCACAGTCTGACGTAAATACCCCCTCCCCCCCCCCCCCGTCCCTGGCGTCCGTTGCCATTTCAACTTTGCCGGGTGCAGGGGCGGGGAGGGGGGGGGGTTGTGCTGCTGATCCCCTGTCGAGGGTGAAGGGATGAGGAAGCCAAGGAAGAGGCGAGAGGACACAGTGTGTTGCGGCAGGATGTGGTAAAGACGCCGGGGAAGGAAGAGTTGTTTATGGTGAGACGAACAAGGTGTGGAGGATGAGTAGGTGGTGGAGGGTTGGTGCTGAAGGTGGAGGGTTGGTGCTGAAGGTGGAGGGTTGGTGCTGAAGGTGGAGGGTTGGTGCTGAAGGTGAAGGGTTGGTGCTGAAGGTGAAGGTGGAGGTGGTGGAGGGTTGGTGCTGAAGGTGGAGGCAGCTGCAGGCGGGGTGGATGTAAGGAGCTTGTGAAGGATTGACAGGTAAGGAAGGGTCCTCGAATGAGGGAGATAAAAAGGGTAGGATAAAGGAATATACTGAGAGACCAGGAGAACCGGTTGGATGGGCAGGATAGGAGGGAGGAGAGGTTGCCAGCCCCCCCCCCCCCACCTGGGAACACACGGGCGCCACACTCACTCTCTCTACACTATTTGTTATGTTAACAAATTAAGGTTATAAGGTGAAGGTGATGTGAAGATATTTACCAGAACTCCACCCATAATACTAGCCATTTTTTTTTGCAAGAATGACCGTTTTTTTCTGCAACTTCCGTACCTCCTGTTGCTCACTTCCTCCTCTACCCCCCCCCCCTTTTCACCTCCCCTAGCTGACTCACACCACGTCTCCCACGTGGTGGGTCTCCCACGTGGTGGGTCTCCCACGTGGTGGTACACATACACGAGATTATGTGAAGAAGACAGAAGAGGACAACAAGAGACTAAAAGATGACCTAGACAGACTGAAGGAATGGTCCAACAAATGGCTACTAATCTTTAACGCAAGCAAGTGTAGAAACTACATACCAACCACTTGGACTGGACGGTAGAGCGACGGTCTCGCTTCATACAGGTTGGGTTCAATCCCCGACCGTCCAAGTGGTTGGGCACCAATCCTTCAGCCCGTCATCTCCCAAATCCTTATCCTTATATCCCTTCAAAGTGCAAAATAGTCGAAATAGCTTAGTGCTTTTTCCTGATAATTGCCTTGCCTTGCAAGCCATTGTATATTAGTGATGAAGATAGGTGTAGGGAGCAGGTCAAACACAAGGTACCAGCTGGGAGAAGAAGCCTTTCAGGAATCAGGAAAAGAAAGAAACGAGTCTGACATCACGCCAGACCTGTCCCCTCAAGCCCACATCAAAAGAATGTCATCAGCGGTATATGCAAGGCTGGTAAATATTAGAACTGCCTTCAGAAACTTGTATAAGGAATCATTCAGAACCTTGTATACCTCGTATGTCAGACTAATACTGGTGTATGCGGCTCCAACCTGGAGTCCACATCTAGTCAAACACAAAACGAAGTTAGAAAATGTTCAGAGGTATGCCACTAGGCTAATCCCCGAGATAAGGGGTATGAGCTACAAGGAAAGAGTACTGGAAGTTTATTCCCTCACGACACTGGAAGACAGAAGAGTTATGGGAGACATGATCACCACCTATAAACTCCTTGAAGGAATTGACATGGTTGATAAATATATACTGTTTAGCACGGGTGGTACGCAAACAAGGGAATAAAGGTGGAAACTTAGTACTCAAATGAGCAGCGGAGACATTAGAAAGAACTTCTTCAGTGTCAAAGTAGTTAACAAATGGAATGCAAATGGTGGAGGCAGACTCCATACACAGTTTTAAATAAAGATATGATAGAGCCCGGTAGGCTAAGGAATCTGTACACCAGTTGAGAGGCGGGACCGAAGAGCCAGAGCTCAACCCCCGCAAGCACAACGAGGAGAGTACACACACACACACACACACACACACACACACACACACACACACACACACACACACACACACACACACACACACTTGGGGGCCCCGTAGCCTGGTGGATAGCGCGCAGGACTCGTAATTCTGTGGCGCGGGTTCGATTCAGGCACGAGGCTGAAACAAATGGGCAAAGTTTCTTTCACCCTAAGTGCCCCTGTTACCTAGCAGTAAATAGGTACCTGGGAGTTAGTCAGCTGTCACGGGCTGCTTCCTGGGGTGTGTGTGTGTGTGGTGTGAAAAAAAAAAATAGTAAACAGTTGATTGACAGTTGAGAGGCGGGCCGAAAGAGCAAAGCTCAACCCCCGCAAAAACACAATTAGTAAACACACACACACACACACACACACACACTTCGCTGGAAGACAGAAGAGTTAGTGGGGACATGATCACCACATTCAAGATGCTGAAGGGAATTGATAGGGTAGATAAAGACAGTCTATTTAACACAAGGGGAACACGTACAAGGGGACACAGGTGGAAACTTGAGTGCCCAAATGAGCCACAGAGATATTAGAAAGAACTTTTTTAGTGTCAGAGTGGTGGACAAATGGAATGCATTAGGGGGTGATGTGGTGGAGGCTGACTCCATACACAGTTTCAAGTGTTGATATGATAGAGCCCGATAGGCTCAGGAATCTGTACACCTGTTGATTGACGGTTGAGAGGCGGGACCAAAGAGCCAGAGCTCAACCCCCGCAAACACAACTAGGTGAGTACAACTAGGTGAGCACACACACACACACACACACACACACACACACACACACACACACACACGCACACGCACACGCACACGCACACGCACACACACACGCACACACACTGTAGGCGTTAAGTTACCTGTGTTGCAAGTTAATTAATTAAAAACGTTCATTATGGAGCCAGGTGCGGGCTGGTTCTCACCTGCCTCCCACTATACAAACGCACCTCCGCCACTGTCACTCTGCCACCACACACGTGTCTCCTCTGTGCACTCACATCTCCTCAACATATATTTACATATATTTAATGTTATTGTATAGCGGTGTGTAGCGCTAGACTCGTTACGATTTGTTCTAGTTGGATTAATGTATGTAATATCTGTACAGAATATCCGTTCTGTACATGGATATTGAGATTATAAAGTGTTTGAAGAGTCAGAAGTCAAACATGAAAGTGTTTTGGGAGTCAGCTGGAGTGGTGGCCATCATGTGTGGATGTTTGTTTGGGTTTAGGCTACTTGTAAATGTGCTGGTGCTGCGTGATTTAAGTGTGGTTAAGGTGTGGTATATAAGCAAGCAGATGATGGTGGTAGTATGTGCTGCCTCCGGTTGTGAGTGTATTTACTATATGTGCCTGCAGAACCCAGCTATTAGTTCTTGGACCCCGCCTCTCTAACCGAAAGTGTGTGTGTGTGTGAGTGTGTTTGTTTTTTTGTGTGTGTACTCACATATTTGTGCTTGCAGGGATTGAGCTCTGGCTCTTTGGTCCCGCCTCTCAACTGTCAATCAACTGGTGTACAGGTTCCTGAGCCTACTGGGCTCTATCATATCTACGTTTGAAACTGTGTATAGAGTCAGCCTCCACCACATCACTGCCTAATGCATTCCACGTGTTAATTATTCTGACACTGAAAAAGTTCTTTCTCTGTGTGTGTACTCACCTAGTTGTACTCACCTAGTTGTGTCTGCAGGATCGAGCATTGACTCTTGGATCCCGCCTTTCGAGCATCGGTTGTTTACAGCAATGACTCCTGTCCCATTTCCCTATCATACCTGGTTTTAAAATTATGAATAGTATTTGCTTCCACAACCTGTTCCTGAAGTGCATTCCATTTTCCCACTACTCTCACGCTAAAAGAAAACTTCCTAACATCTCTGTGACTCATCTGAGTTTCAAGCTTCCATCCATGTCCCCTCGTTCTGTTACTATTCCGTGTGAACATTTCGTCCATGTCCACTCTGTCAATCCCTCTGAGTATCTTATACGTTCCTATCATGTCCCCCCTCTCCCTTCTTCTTTCTAGTGTCGTAAGGCACAGTTCCCTCAGGCGCTCCTCATACCCCATCCCTCGTAGCTCTGGGACGAGTCTCGTTGCAAACCTCTGAACCTTTTCCAGTTTCATTATATGCTTCTTCAAATGGGGACTCCATGATGAGGCAGCATACTCCAAGACTGGCCTTACGTAGGCAGTGTAAAGCGCCCTAAATGCCTCCTTACTTAGGTTTCTGAATGATGTTCTAACTTTTGCCAGTGTAGAGTACGCTGCTGTCGTTATCCTATTTATATGTGCCTCAGGAGATAGATTAGGTGTTACGTCCACCCCCAGGTCTCTTTCACGCATCGTTACAGGTAGGCTGTTCCCCTTCATTGTGTACAGTCCCTTTGGTCTCCTATCTCCTAGTCCCATTTCCATAACTTTACATTTGCTCGTGTTGAATTCCAGTAGCCATTTCTCTGACCATCTCTGCAACCTGTTCAGGTCCTCTTGGAGGATCCTGCAATCCTCATCTGTCACAACTCTTCTCATCAACTTTGCGTCATCCGCAAACATAGACATGTAGGACTCTACGCCTGTAAACATGTCGTTAACATATACAAGAAATAGAATTGGTCCCAGCACCGATCCTTGTGGTACTCCACTTGTTACTGTTCGCCAGTCCGACTTCTCGCCCCTTACCGTAACTCTTTGGCTCCTTCCTGTTAGGTAGTTCCTTATCCATGCTAGGACCTTTCCCCCCACCCCCGCCTGCCTCTCGAGCTTGAACAGCAGTCTCATGTGCGGTACTGTATCAAAGGCTTTTTGGTAGTCCAGAAATATGCAGTCTGCCCAACCATCTCTGTCCTGTCTTATCCTCGTTATTTTATCATAGAATTCCAGAAGGTTTGTTAGGCACGATTTCCCTGTCCAGAACCCATGTTGATGTTTGTTCACAAACCTAATGTTCTCCAGGTGTGCAACCAGTCGTAGCCTAATTATTCTTTCCAGTATTTTACAGGGGATGCTTGTCAGTGATACAGGTCTATAGTTAAGTGCCTCCTCCCTATCACCTTTCTTGAAGATCGGCACGACATTTGCCTTCTTCCAGCAACTGGGCAATTCTCCTGACATAAGTGACTCATTAAAGATCATTGCCAGAGGCACGCTGAGGGCCTGTGCTGCTTCTTTTAGTATCCACGGTGATACTTTGTCTGGTCCAACTGCTTTAGTTGCATCTAGAGTTGTCAACTGTTTCATTACCTCCTCTGCTGTCACCTCTATATCTGATAGTCTTTCATCTAGGGTAACCCCTTCCAACAATGGGAGCTGCTCAGGCTCGGTAGTGAACACTCCATGGAAACTGGCATTCAGTGCCTCGCAGATTTCCTTGTCACTTTCAGTATATGCCCCCTCTGTCTTCCTTAGTCTTGTCACTTGGTCGTTCACCGACATTTTTCTTCTTATATGGCTGTGTAGTAACTTAGGTTGTTTTTTCGCTTTGATTGCAATATCGTTCTCACAGTCCCTTTCCGATGTTCGTCTTATGTTAATGTAATCGTTCCTAGCTCTGTTGTATCTGATCCTGTTGTCCTCTGTTCTTTGTCTTCTGTACTTCCTCCACTCCCGCCTGCTGGCCATTTTTGCTTCCTGACACTGTCTATTAAACCATGGGTTATTATATTCCTTCTTATTTTTTCCCTTTACCGTTGGTATAAATCTCTCTTCGGCCTCCTGGCATTTCTGTATGACTAGGTCCATCATATCTTGGACTGTTTTTCCTCTAATTTCTTCCTCCCACTGCACTTCACCCAGATAGTCCCTTATCCTCGTATAGTCCCCTTTCCTGTAGTCGGCTCTCCTTTCCCAGATCTCTTGTCCCATGGTCATAAGTTTGAATTCCATCATGTAGTCAAAGACTAGGACACAATGGTCACTGGCCCCTAGAGGTATTTCATGCTCTAAATTCTCGATATCTTCTACGTTCTGGGTGAAAATCAGGTCTAATAGGCTCGGTGCATCTCCTCCTCTTTCCCTTGTGTGTGTGTGTGTGTATGTACTCACATATTTGTGCTTGCAGGGGTTGAGCTCTGGCTCTTTGGTCCCGCCTTTCTGTCAATCAACTAATGTACAGGTTCCTGAGCCTTTTGGGCTCTATTCCTGAGCCTATTGGGCTGTGTGTGTGTCCTTTCTAATGTCTCTGTGGTTCATTTGGGTACTCATCTTCCACCTGTGCCTCCTTGTGCGTGTACCACGTGTTATATAATCCATTCTGGTCTACCCTGTCAATTCCTCTTGAGAATTTTGTGTATGGTGATCGTGTCTCCCCGAGCTCTCCTGTCTTCCAGCGACGTGAGGTGCAGTTCACGCAGCCTGTCCTCGTAACTCGTGCCTCTTAGTTCTGGGACTAGCCTAATGGCATACCTCTGATCTTTTTTCACCTTCGTCTTGTGCTTGACAAGGTACGGGCTCTATATTGGGGTCGCATACTCCAGGATTGGTCTTACGTGGTATACAAGGTTCAGAATGATTACTTACTCAGGTTTCTGAAGGCAGTTCTGATATTAGCCAGACTTGCATACACCGCTGATGTTATTCTTTTTATGTGGGCTTCAGGAGACAGGTTTGGCGTGATATCAACTCCTAAATCTTTCTCTTTCTGTCCGTTTCTTGAAGAACTTCATCTCCCATTCGGTATCCTGTGTCTGGCCTCCTGTTTCCACCGCTTACTTTCAGTACCTTACATTTACTTGGGTTGAACTTTAGTAGCCATTTGTTGGAGCATTCCTTCAGTTTGTCTAAGTCATCCTGTAGCCTCATACTATCTTCCTGTCTTAATCCTCCTCATAATTTTTGCATCAACAAACATGCGGTGTGTGTGTTCGTCTGTTTACGTGAGTGCGTTTGCGTGTGTGAGCGCGCATGTATTTATATGTGCGCGCATGTATTTATATGTGCGCGAGTGATTGCTCGATCACTTCTTCTCAAGTGGAACTTGACATTATCAACATCATCTCTACTTTATCTCCCCTCACCTCCTCCTCTCCGTCCCCTTTACCTCGCCCCCAGAAGTGACGTGGCGTCCCTGGTGAGAACTGTTCCCGTGAATTAATAAGGATGGTAGAGTCTTTTGTTGGGTCTCTTGTGTCCGGAGTGCTCCCGTGGCCTGCCTCCTGGCCTGCCTCCTGGCCTGCCTCCACCCCCTGGCTCCTGGCCTGCCTCCACCCCCTGGCTCCTGGCCTGCCTCCACCCCCTGGCTCCTGGCCTGCCTCCACCCCCTGGCTCCTGGCCTGCCTCCACCCCCTGGCTCCTGGCCTGCCTCCACCCCCTGGCTCCTGGCCTGCCTCCACCCCTTGGCTCCTGGCCTGCCTCCACCCCTTGGCTCCTGGCCTGCCTCCACCCCCTGGCTCCTGGCCTGCCTCCACCCCCTGGCTCCTGGCCTGCCTCCACCCCCTGGCTCCTGGCCTGCCTCCACCCCCTGGCTCCTGGCCTGCCTCCACCCCCTGGCTCCTGGCCTGCCTCCACCCCCTGGCTCCTGGCCTGCCTCCACCCCCTGGCTCCTGGCCTGCCTCCACCCCCTGGCTCCTGGCCTGCCTCCACCCCCTGGCTCCTGGCCTGCCTCCACCCCCTGGCTCCTGGCCTGCCTCCACCCCCTGGCTCCTGGCCTGCCTCCACCCCCTGGCTCCTGGCCTGCCTCCACCCCCTGGCTCCTGGCCTGCCTCCACCCCCTGGCTCCTGGCCTGCCTCCACCCCCTGGCTCCTGGCCTGCCTCCACCCCCTGGCTCCTGGCCTGCCTCCACCCCCTGGCTCCTGGCCTGCCTCCACCCCCTGGCTCCTGGCCTGCCTCCACCCCCTGGCTCCTGGCCTGCTTCCACCCCCTGGCTCCTGGCCTGCCTCCACCCCCTGGCTCCTGGCCTGCCTCCACCCCCTGGCTCCTGGCCTGCCTCCACCCCCTGGCTCCTGGCCTGCCTCCTACCCTACTGCCACTCCCCTCTTCCCCCATCACCTCTTCTCTCCCCTCTTATGAGCGCTCCATCAACCACATAATGTTTTCAATATTTACATTTAAAGCGAATTTTGCCTGATTTTGTTCTGTGGAGGGAAGGGAATGGTTGTATTTACACTGTCGAGCTGAGTGTCAACATGCACTGATATAGTGTTATAGTATAGCCAACATTGGTCTCCACTGTAACCTGTGCCTCGGCGTGTACACTGTCCGCTCCCTCAACCCTGCCGTGGCTCTCCTCTCTAACCGGGGGAGCCGGTCGGCCGAGCGGACAGCACGCTGGACTTGTCATCCTGTGGTCCTGGGTTCGATCCCAGGCGCCGGCGAGAAACAATGGGCAGAGTTTTTCACCCTATGCCCCTGTTACCTAGCAGTAAAATAGGTACCTGGGTGTTAGTCAGGTGTCACGGGCTGCTTCCTGGGGGGTGGAGGCCTGGTCGAGGACCGGGCCGCGGGGACACTAAAGCCCCGAAATCATCTTAAGGTAACCTCAAGGTAGGTATCTCTCTATATTTACGTTGTAGACTTGATGGAAGGTAACGGTGCTCTCCTCTTCATGTATCTTGTGTATTAACACTAGCGCAAACATAAGCGCCAGAGTCCACAAAATATTCCCTTAAATTTACAGTGCGCTCAGTTTGACTAATGTCTCTATGGACCTTTTTTAAGCGAGGCATGTTGGTAGGCACGCGCGCATACGCGGTTGAAAATAAATAACACTTGCTTATACCGAACCGATAATAAGCAGACCTTTAACTGGTATCACTTAGAAGTTGCATGGCGTTTTACCTTTCTCTTTGTGATCAACGAAACCGTTAGAGAAGCCGTTGTTGACTAGGACCTGCCTTACCCTACAGAGTTCTTCATCGACTTCTTTCCATCCTGAGCTGTGGCTGAGAGTCCGGTCGACATAAGCGTTGACAACACTCCTCTTGTACCTGTCTGGGCAGTCACTTTTGGCATTGAGGCACATTCCTATGTTTGTTTCTTTGGTGTAGACTGCAGTGTGGAAGCCTCCGCTCCTTTCCGTGACTGTTACATCCAGAAAGGGCAGCTTCCCATTGTTCTCCATCTCGTACGTGAAACGCCGCCTTCAGCTGCTGCAGACGTCTGGCATCAGGTACCTGTGTAAAAATGTCGTCAACATATGTTGACATTTTTACACAGGTACGTTTTACGTTCTTGCTACTAGGTACAACAGATAGATAAAATAAATATATATATATATATATATATATATATATATATATATATATATATATATATATATATATATATATATATATATATATATATATATATGCGAACAAGCCTGAATGGTCCCCAGGACTATATGCGAATGAAAACTCACACCCCAGAAGTGACTCGAACCCATACTCCCAGAAGCAACGCAACTGGTAACTACAGGGCGCCTTAATCCGCTTGACCATCACGGCCGTCAAAAGGAAGTGATAGCCGAGGCTATTTGAGCCACTTCCCCGACGGCAACTCGGATGGTAATCTTGGGCATAGCATTTCACCAAATCACCTCATTCTTTGGGGCACACGTGAGGAACACAAATGCGAACAAGCCTGAATGGTCCCCAGGACTATATGCGAATGAAAACTCACACCCCAGAAGTGACTCGAACCCATACTCCCAGAAGCAACGCAACTGGTAACTACAGGGCGCCTTAATCCGCTTGACCATCACGGCCGTCAAAAGGAAGTGATAGCCGAGGCTATTTGAGCCACTTCCCCGACGGCAACTCGGATGGTAATCTTGGGCATAGCATTTCACCAAATCACCTCATTCTTTGGGGCACACGTGAGGAACACAAATGCGAACAAGCCTGAATGGTCCCCAGGACTATATGCGAATGAAAACTCACACCCCAGAAGTGACTCGAACCCATACTCCCAGAAGCAACGCAACTGGTAACTACAGGGCGCCTTAATCCGCTTGACCATCACGGCCGTCAAAAGGAAGTGATAGCCGAGGCTATTTGAGCCACTTCCCCGACGGCAACTCGGATGGTAATCTTGGGCATAGCATTTCACCAAATCACCTCATTCTTTGGTGAAAAAGAATTTGGTGATTTGGTGAAATGCTATGCCCAAGATTACCATCCGAGTTGCCGTCGGGGAAGTGGCTCAAATAGCCTCGGCTATCACTTCCTTTTGACGGCCGTGATGGTCAAGCGGATTAAGGCGCCCTGTAGTTACCAGTTGCGTTGCTTCTGGGAGTATGGGTTTGTTACGGCCCTCTCGGGACGCAACGGGGTTCTCACTCTGATGTTGTTAGAGGAAGATATAAGTATCCGTTCCCAAGCCAGTAGGGGCTATCAAGGGATGAGATCCGTGACGCAAGTAACTTAAAGGGAGTAGGGAAAGAAAGCTAAGAACTTAATATAATATAATCTTCACCATCACCATTTAAATATATAAAATAATAGAGTACACAAGGGGGAGGGGTATTAACACTTTACAAGGGGATCAACACTGTAGTCTTCTGCTGGAGACTATGGATCCTCGAAGCTAGGTGCTGAGTCCGCGGTGCATTCTTCGTGGCCTCAAGACGTGTCCTCTGAGAACGCCGAGTCTACCCTGGCCACAGGTCAGCCACAACACAGGTCCACTGGGGGCACCGTCGTGGAGGCCGTCAACCACACGTCCAGCAGGTCTGCTGGCAGGTACAGAGCCACCAAGGCTGGTACGGCCACTCCACGAACGATATAAGGGGTACGCCCTAGACAGGAGTCTCGTGTGATATCACCAATCACCCTCCTGTCCTCAATACCCCAGTGGATTATCGTCTCCAACCGTCGGTCCCGGGTAAATCCTTCCACTGCCACTCCACTGGCAGGCTTAACACACCACAGTGTTCTTCCGGGGGGACGACGTCACGACAGCTGCAGCATACTTCACAGTATGGAGACTGGCTGCCTCGGGTAGACTCCCTCCACCTTCAACACAGTGGTCCCAGGTCGGCTCTGTAAGCAGACACGTCATCAATAACAGGGACACTAAAACACCACACTTACATGCTCAGATACTAACACCTGACGTATCCAGTCCATAGATGGCGCTGTCGTCGGAGCACCACCTCACCAGAGGTCAGGAGCGGCGGTGTTGAGCGCTGAACCAGACTGGAAACTGGTCCTCTGGGCCAGTACACGCTGTCCTCACTAGGTGTCGTCGTTCGTTTGGCGGGGGTTTCGGGAGCTGACCCACAGATGGCGTGTTTGTCACTGCTCCAGGTTCGGACGCTGGATCCGGGTTCGTAACAGGGTTCGAGTCACTTCTGGGGTGTGAGTTTTCATTCGCATATAGTCCTGGGGACCATTCAGGCTTGTTCGCATTTGTGTTCCTCACGTGTGCCCCAAAGAATGAGGTGATTTGGTGAAATGCTATGCCCAAGATTACCATCCGAGTTGCCGTCAGGGAAGTGGCTCAAATAGCCTCGGCTATCACTTCCTTTTGACGGCCGTGATGGTCAAGCGGATTAAGGCGCCCTGTAGTTACCAGTTGCGTTGCTTCTGGGAGTATGGGTTCGAGTCACTTCTGGGGTGTGAGTTTTCATTCATATATATATATAATATATAATAAATAAAAGAGAGAGAGAGAGAGAGAGAGAGAGAGAGAGAGAGAGAGAGAGAGAGAGAGTGGTGGTACCCCTATATATTGTCATATAACACACATACATTTTCAAAGTTGGTACTAAGTAAGCCGTACTAGTATAAAACATAAATGCTACCTTGGTAACACCAATGTCGAGCAACATAAGAGATACTGGATGTTTGGGGCTGACAGTCACCTTTAACCCAGCTTGCCAGCTGGTCCTTGCTGCGTCCTCGCGGAATATATCTTAATTGTCGTGGCTATTACGGTGAGTCACTCCAGCAGCCTGACTGCCCAGGCGTCATACTCCCGTAGCCCGTGGTGGCCTAGGGCCACATTCACGCAAGCACTTACGACCCTGTACATCTTTTTTCAATCTTTGGCGGCTTTGTTTCCAATTATTAAACAGTAAATGAGCTCCGAAGCACCAGGAGGCTGTTTATAACAATAACAACAGTTGATTGGGAAGTTTTCATGCTTGTAAACTGTTTAATAAATGTAAACAAAGCCGTCAAAGATTGAGGAAAGATGTACACGTTCGTAAGTGCTTCCGTGAATCTGGCCCCTAGTCTTCAACACCCCAGCCACTCTCCACGGTCCTGACCCTACCACCCGCTGACCATGTCTTGCCTACGGGTGAGTTGTGGCGACCCACCTGAACCTGCCTCCCTGGAGGACCTGAGCGCTCTCCACCTTCCTTCCGCCCCCCTCTGGTAAACCAGCTACACGAAGACCCTGTAGCCTCAAGCTCTCACTCCACCACACACTGTGACGCCGGTGTTCTACTAACCACAGTGTCTCAGGTCTCGACTCTAACCATTATCTTGTTGCCTCGCCAACCACAGTCAAGGCTCCCATTACACCACCCTTTGATAAGTGTAGATATATTAGCTTTCACCTCCAAGTGAGCTACGCGTTAGGAGCACCTCATAATCTGCATTCCTCAGGCGAATCAAACTGAAACGCCAATGAGAGGAGCCGAAACATAGTATATTATGCCATAGGCTGTGTTGTATATGTTGCATAACGGTAGGGGAATGTCATTGTTTTGTGGGCATGTTGAGTGTTGTGGAAGACACCGTCACCCATGTTGTGAGTAACCGGTGACACGAGGTGACTCCTTGTAGCTTAAGTGTCCTTAATAGTTGAGTCAGGCGCCCCCCTTCCCCCCCCCCTTCTCTCTCTCTCTCTCTCTCTCTCCTTGTCTCACTCTCTCTCTGTCTCTCTCACTCATTCTCTCAGCACACACACACTCCCCTGCTTCCTGACCAAAGCACGACCAGTGTTTTTATGGAAGTAATGTGTTCAACGCCCCCACATTATGTAAATTACAGTGAGTGGGTTAATATAGCAGCACTGTGTACTCTGGATCTCACGCCCAATCATATCTCACCTGTGTGAAGCTCCCCCGGGGGACCGTGTCTCTCTGGGGATGAAAAATGAAGACGAGACGGGTAAAAAGATAATAAATAGGTTACTCTCGCACTTGTGAATGTCAGAATTAAACTAGAAAACTTCACTTGTATCAATTGTTACGAATGGTCACAATACTGGCTGGACTAGACAGGTCTACAGCAGCCCAAATCAAACTTACAGTTTTGGCATAAAGGGAGGAACATTGCTAAGCTTATAATATAAAAGGTGATATATATATATTGAAGAAACAGAGTGCGGATTGCCTTTAGAGCGACAGAACAGATATTGGCACAATTTATATCACAATGTTAGGATGAAGAAGTAATATAAATGCATCATACCTTGAAGCTATAGATGAGCACTCCCTCAGCATGCAACCTCAGCTCAAGAATATATGCTTATATAAAGTTTTTGGTTTTGTTATATTTTGTAGAGAATTCTTGTGGCTTTGAAAGGTGACCCAGGCGCTCGTGGGTAGGATGCCGCGTTGTGGGCTGATGGCAGTAGGTCGTGGATGTAGGGTCATTGGTCGATTGCCGAGGGCCAGGGCCAGGCCCAGGGCCGAGGGCCAGGGCCGAGGGCCAGGGCCAAGGGTCGGAGGTGGGGACCCTTGACGCCGCCACCCAAAAACGACCAGGATTTTCCAAAGTTCTGCACCGGAAAATTAGTTGGTATTGAAGCCCAAGATGAGGTTGGTCGCCAGGCTTGTTGGGGGTAAGGAAACCTCTTAGACGAACATGGTCGTCTATTTTTGGTTTGTCAGGGGCACCTCCAGACTCGCTCATGTTGTCAGGGGCACCTCCAGACTCGCTCATGTTGTCAGGGGCACCTCCAGACTCGCTCATGTTGTCAGGGGCACCTCCAGACTCGCTCATGTTGTCAGGGACACCTCCAGACTCCGTCACTGTTGTCAGGGACACCTCCAGACTCACTCATGTTGTCAGGGACACCTCCAGTAACCTCCAGGTGCCACAGCACCCAGCCTGGAGGCAGTAACCTCCAGGTTCCCGGGATAGCCAGCAGCCAATAACCAATAGTTATTGGTGTAGTGGCAAGATGGCGGGCCTCGTCACCCAGCCTGTCCTACAAAGAACGTTGCTTTCCGCTCTTATGCGTTACATAAAGTAAAAAATGGTCCTACTAGAATATGGAAGCGGCTGGCGAAAGTGACGTACTGTCCCCGTTTTCTGTTTTGGGTCCTCTGGTAGGTTAGGAGAGGCCACTTTAAATTGACCGTTTTCTTGACGTTGGGAAATCTTAGGAGGACGGTGTGCGTCATCTCCCGGTGGAGAAGGGAAAGTGAAGTGTTGAGGCAAGTGACGGTCTTCCGGCGGCTGTGGCGAGACTGACGGTGGTGGTGGTTGATGGATGGACGGATGGATGGATGGAGGTGAGGGCATGGCAAGGAGGAACGTGGAGAGACACCAGGAGTGGATGAAGGTTTGAGGAAAGACGATATATTTTAGGATAGAATATGTGGAAGGGACGAGCAGTAGCGGTTTTGGGAGTAGGGTGAGAGGCGCAAGGAATGCACGCTTGGAGTGACAAATACAGGAGGAGGCAAGTGTGGAGAGTGTAGAGGGAGGACGTGATGACGGAGGGGGAGACCCATGCATGACACCAGGGTGTAGAAGCACCACCACTAGCCACCAGGTGTAGATAGTTGTCAAGACTGCCAGTGTATGACGCTCTCACCCCAGTGTTACGCCACCTGTGTGGTGTTGACACTTGTTACGATACTTGGTGCTGATGTAATGGTCTGGTGCTCCTCCCACGGCACACGCTCACCTGGCTGCCTCACGCAGTCTGCCACTAACACCACATGTAGCAAGGCAAACACTTGGTTACACGAGTGACTACATGATTTAGCTAATACTCTTTGCTGGGTGTTATATGCAAGTGTTATAATATCGAACAGCTGCTTCACACACTGACATGCCTTCAGTCTACCTTGAGATGGCGCCAGTTCTGACCAGGCTTCTGTTTGGTAAACGGTCTGGTCGACCAGATCGACCAGACCGCTGGTCGACCAGATCGACCAGACCGCTGGTCGACCAGATCGACCAGACCGCTGGTCGACGCAGCTCGACCAGACCGCTGGTCGACGCAGCTCGCAACACATCCCTGTTGATCACCTGGTATTCTATAGAGTGCCCCCCTTGAATACAGTTAGAGATCTAACTGTATGTGTTGTTACCAACGGGGACCTCGGTAACACCACCACCACCACCACCAACGGGGACCTCGGTAACACCACCACCACCAACGGGGACCTCGGTAACACCACCACCACCAACGGGGACCTCGGTAACACCACCACCACCAACGGGGACCTCGGTAACACCACCACCACCAACGGGGACCTCGGTAACACCACCACCACCACCACCAACGGGGACCTCGGTAACACCACCACCACCACCACCAACGGGGACCTCGGTAACACCACCACCACCACCAACGGGGACCTCGGTAACACCACCACCACCACCAACGGGGACCTCGGTAACACCACCACCACCACCACCAACGGGGACCTCGGTAACACCACCACCACCACCACCACCAACGGGGACCTCGGTAACACCACCACCACCACCACCAACGGGGACCTCGGTAACACCACCACCACCACCACCAACGGGGACCTCGGTAACACCACCACCACCACCACCAACGGGGACCTCGGTAACACCACCACCACCACCAACGGGGACCTCGGTAACACCACCACCACCACCACCACCAACGGGGACCTCGGTAACACCACCACCACCACCACCAACGGGGACCTCGGTAACACCACCACCACCAACGGGGACCTCGGTAACACCACCACCAACTGGGACCTCGGTAACACCACCACCAACGGGGACCTCGGTAACACCACCACCAACTGGGACCTCGGTAACACCACCACCACCACCAACTGGGACCTCGGTAACACCACCACCACCACCAACGGGGACCTCGGTAACACCACCACCACCACCACCAACGGGGACCTCGGTAACACCACCACCACCACCAACGGGGACCTCGGTAACACCACCACCACCACCACCAACTGGGACCTCGGTAACACCACCACCACCACCACCAACTGGGACCTCGGTAACACCACCACCACCACCACCAACGGGGACCTCGGTAACACCGCCACCACCACCACCACCAACGGGGACCTCGGTAACACCGCCACCACCACCACCACCAACGGGGACCTCGGTAACACCACCACCACCACCACCAACGGGGACCTCGGTAACACCACCACCACCACCACCAACGGGGACCTCGGTAACACCACCACCACCACCACCAACGGGGACCTCGGTAACACCACCACCACCACTACCAACGGGGACCTCGGTAACACCACCACCAACGGGGACCTCGGTAACACCACCACCACCACCACCAACGGGGACCTCGGTAACACCACCACCACCACCACCAACGGGGACCTCGGTAACACCACCACCACCAACGGGGACCTCGGTAACACCACCACCACCACCACCAACGGGGACCTCGGTAACACCACCACCACCACCACCAACGGGGACCTCGGTAACACCACCACCACCACCACCAACGGGGACCTCGGTAACACCACCACCAACTGGGACCTCGGTAACACCACCACCACCACCAACTGGGACCTCGGTAACACCACCACCACCACCAACGGGGACCTCGGTAACACCACCACCACCACCAACTGGGACCTCGGTAACACCACCACCACCACCAACGGGGACCTCGGTAACACCACCACCAATGGGGACCTCGGTAACACCACCACCAATGGGGACCTCGGTAACACCACCACCAATGGGGACCTCGGTAACAACAACAGCACCACCAACGGGGACCTCGGTAACAACAACAGCGTCGACACGGCAACATCTCAAATCCTCAAGTGTAGTGGAGAGAATAATGAGCTTAGGGACGTGACGAAGAGTATTAGAGAACGACCAGGGGCCAGATTCACGAAAGCACTTACGCAAACACTTACGAACCTGTACATCTTTTCTCAATCTTTGGCGGCTTTGTTTACAATTATTAAACAGTTAATGAGCTCCGAAGCACCAGGAGGCTGTTTATAACAATAACAACAGTTGACTGGGAAGTTTTCTTGCTTGTAAACGGATTAATAAATGTAACCAAAGCCGTCAAAGATTGAGGAAAGATGTACACGTTTGTAAGTGTTTGCGTAAGTGCTTTCGTGAATCTGGCCCCAGGTTTTCATCATGGAGCAGGAGAGGGAGGGTAGAGGGTGTGGGGGTGTGGATGAGGGAGGTGGGGTTGATGGGGATACAATGGAAGAGGGTGTTTGTGTGGGACAGGGAATGTCGGGGGGAAGGGTTATGTAAAGGAGGTGAAGGTATGGATAGTTGAGTGGGTTAGTGAAGGGGGGTTGTGTTGATGGATCCAAGACCAGGTTTTTTGACCAACTGTTGTTTTTAAGGAAAATGTTATGGTAAGGAAGGTGTGTGGGAGTGAAGGGGGGGGGGGGGGTGAGAGTGGAGGGGGGGGGTGTGGAGGGAGGGATGGTGGGTGGGTGTGAGAGTGGAGGGAGGGGTGTGTGAGAGTGGAGGGAGGGGGTGTAGGTGTGGAGTGGGTGGCCAACCATCCGTCAGTCACCACTAACAGCCTTCAGCGGCTCTCTTAACAACCTGCTGATGTAGGGGGATTGGCACCAATGGGTACTAAGGGGCAGCTTTACACCTTTAGGAGCGTGTACTCTTACGTCTCTTTCACCAGTCATAATCATTTAAGATATCACCTCAAGCATGATTGGCCCATTAGTCTCTGCTCTCCGTCACCTTATATTTTAACTATCATATCATATATATATATATATATATATACTCCTATATATATATAATATACGTATGCGACCGGGACGAGCCTGGTGGCATACTGCTGAATCTTCTCTAACTATGTCTTGTGTTTAACTAGGTATGGATTCCAGGCTGGAGCTGCATATTCCAGGATTGGTCTGACATAAGTGGTATACAGGGTCCTGAACGATTTCTTACACAAGTTTCTAAAGGCAGTTCTTATGTTGGCCAACCTAGCATATGCCGCTGATGATATCCTTTTGATGTGGGCCTCTGGGGACAGGTTCTGTGTGATATCAACCCCCAGATCTTTCTCTCTATTTAACTCTTGCAGGATTTCACCTCCCAGATGGTACCTTGTGTTCAACCTCCTGCTCCCTTTGCCTAATTTCATTACTTTACAATTTCCTGAGTTGAACTTTAGCAGCCATTTTCTAACCATTCCACTAGTTTGTCCAGTTCATCCTGTAGTCTTTCTCTATCTTCATCTGTCTTGATTCTTCTCAAAATTTTTGATTCATCAGCAAACATTGAGAGGAATGAATCTATACCCTCTGGAAGATAGTTTACATTTATTAGAGACAGGATGGGTACAAGTACTGAGCCCTGTGGGACTCCGCTGGTGACATCTCGCCACTCTGATGTCTGCCCCCTCAGTTACTCGTAGTTTCCTGTTGCTTAAGTACTCCCTTATCCACTGGAGCACCTTCCCTTTTACTCCTGCCTGTTGCTCCAACTTTTTTAACAGCCTTTCATGGGGTACTGTGTCAAAGGCTTTCTGGCAGTCCAGGAAAATACAGTTTGTCGACCCTTCACTTTCCTGCCTAATTTTTGTTGCCTGGTCAACAAAAACCTGCCTGTGTGTGTGTGTGTGTGTGTGTGTGTGTGTGTGTGTGTGTGTGTGTGTGTGTGTGTGTGCGTGCGTGCGTGCGTGCGTGCGTGCGTGCGTGTGCGTGCGTGCGTGCGCGTGCGTGCGCGTGCGTGCGTGCGTGTGCGTGTGTGCGCGCGCGCGTGTGCGCGCTTATTCTTGCCGTTGGAGTGTTGTGTGCTCTCCCCCCCCCCCCCTACATCCCAGACAATTTTTGGTTGCAGGAATTTACGAGAAATTCATTTAGCGTATTGATTGGTATTGTTGTGGAGGGAGCGGAGCAGGGGGCACTATGCCAGGTGTCCCGGGGCCAGCACTACGCTCACCAGGGAGTGTGACACTCGCTCGGGGCAAGATGGGGACGTATATGTAGCCAGGACACACGCACACATACTCGTATGTGTCCACATGCCACTATGTGCAACATGTTCTCTTATAACTTACGTCAGAATTTGGCCGTTTATCTGTATGGCCCGAAAATAGACATAATTTTAAAATGAAAAATAATTGAAAATATATGTTGGATTTTTGTTTTCCAAAACAGCTTCTTAAGGGTCCTCTGGTAGGTTAGGAGGGCAGGAAGTTCTCCTAAGGTTTCAGAACGTTATGAAAACCATTAATGTAAAGTTTCCTCTCCTAACCTAACCGAGTAAGCCGGAGGACTCAAAACAGAAAACGGAACAGTACGTCACTTTCGTCAGCCGATTTAATTTCAAATTACATCCATTTTTGGCCATAGCGCTCATACGAGCGAAAAGTGACGTAATTTTAAGAGGACGGCTTGGTATGTGAGCGTGTCTTATTAAGGGTAAGAAAAGTCAGGATTTATAAATGACTTGGCATGTTGAGAGTTTTGTCACCAGAATAGCCATTGAGGATAACTGAGTGGGTAGATGGCGGCTAGGGAGCCGGTCGGCTGAGCGGACAGCACAGTGGACTTGTGATCCTGTGGTCCCAGGTTCCATCCTGGGCGCCGACGAGAAACAATGGGCAGAGTTTCTTTACCCTATGCTCCTGTTACCTAGCAGTAAAATAGGTACCTGGGTGTTAGTCAGCTGTCACGGGCTGCTTCCTGGGGGTGGAGGCCTGATCGAGGACCGGGCCGCGGGGACACTAAAGCCCCGAAATCATCTCAAGATAACCTCAAGATATGGTGGATGTTAGTGCGTGTGCAGGAGTGTGCGTGCGTGGTGTTAGTGTGTATAGTGTTCTCATGTGTTGTCAGTGACACTCGCACTGGGTGAGGCTTACCATCTTGAGGTTATCTTGAGATGATTTCGGGGCTTTTTAGTGTCCCCGCGGCCCGGTCCTCGACCAGGCCTCCACTCCCAGGAAGCAGCCCGTGACAGCTGACTAACACCCAAGTACCTATTTTACTGCTA
This sequence comes from Procambarus clarkii, assembly GCF_040958095.1. Classification (NCBI taxonomy): domain Eukaryota; kingdom Metazoa; phylum Arthropoda; class Malacostraca; order Decapoda; family Cambaridae; genus Procambarus; species Procambarus clarkii. The sequence goes on along the minus strand of NC_091200.1, from coordinate 9,045,006 downwards.
GGTAACAGGGGCATAGGGTGAAAGAAACTCTCCCCATTGTTTCTCGCAGGCGCCCAGGATCGAACCTGGAACCACAGGATCACAAGTCCAGCGTGCTGTCCGCTCGGCCGACCGGCTCCCTTGAGCAAGAGAGAGTTCTCAGCTTGCTGCGTCACAGGTCGTGTGCTGCTGTTGCTGTACCCACGTGTGTAAAGCATAAATAAAGCCGCCGGTTACATGTATGTCACAACCACAGAACCCACAACTTCCAAAATACAGCTCGATACACTACATATTGACGCACACACAAGACCTATATACACACTGACGCACACTACATATTGGCCTATACACTGACACATACTACATGTCTCATACACTGACGCACACTACACATTGATGCATACACAAGACCTATATACACTGACGCACACTGCATGTTCCTATACACTGACGCATACTACATATTGACGCACACACACAAGGCCTATACACTGACGCACACTACATATTGACGCGCGCGCGCGCGCACACACACACACACACACACACACACACACACACACACACACACACACACACACACACACACACACACACACACACTCAGAGACAAGTCTGTACAGGGTATGATGGACTATGTTACCCAAAAGTGTCAGGAGGCAGTAAACAGGTTCATCCCGGCCCAAAGGGAAAAATCCGAGAAGCAACAAAAGAATCCATGGTATAATAGGGCATGTATGGAAGCGAAGAAACTGAACAAGAAGGCGTGGAGGAACTTCCGGAATAACAGAACACCAGAAAGCAGGGAGAGATACCAGAGAACCAGGAATGAGTACGTCAGGGTGAGAAGAGAAGCAGAGAAAATTTTTGAAAATGATATAGCAAACAAAGCCAAGACCGAACCAAAGCTACTCCACAGTCACATCAGAAGGAAAACAACAGTGAAAGAACAGGTATTGAAACTCAGAACAGGCGAGGACAGGTATACAGAGAATGACAGAGAGGTGTGTGAGGAACTCAACAAGAGGTTCCAGGAGGTCTTCACAATAGAACAGGGTGAGGTCACTGTGCTAGGAGAAAGGGAGGTAAACCAGGCGGCCTTGGAGGAGTTCGAAATTACGAGAGAGGAGGTCAAGAGACACCTGCTGGATCTGGATGTTAGAAAGGCGGTTGGTCCAGATGGGATCTCACCATGGGTACTGAAAGAGTGTGCAGAGGCACTTTGCTTGCCACTCTCCATAGTGTATAGTAAATCACTAGAGACGGGAGACCTACCAGAAATATGGAAGACGGCGAATGTGGTCCCAATATACAAAAAGGGCGACAGACAAGAGGCACTGAACTACAGGCCAGTGTCCTTGACTTGTATACCATGCAAGGTGATGGAGAAGATCGTGAGAAAAAACCTGGTAACACATCTGGAGAGAAGGGACTTCGTGACAAATCGCCAACATGGATTCAGGGAGGGTAAATCTTGCCTTACAGGCTTGATAGAATTCTACGATCAGGTGACACAGATTAAGCAAGAAAGAGAGGGCTGGGCGGACTGCATTTTCTTGGATTGTCGGAAAGCCTTTGACACAGTACCGCATAAGAGGCTGGTACATAAGCTGGAGAGACAGGCAGGTGTAGCTGGTAAGGTGCTCCAGTGGATAAGGGAGTATCTAAGCAATAGGAAGCAGAGAGTTACGGTTAGGGGTGAGACCTCCGATTGGCGTGAAGTCACCAGTGGAGTCCCACAGGGCTCTGTACTCGGTCCTATCTTGTTTCTGATATATGTAAATGATCTCCCGGAGGGTATCGATTCATTTCTCTCAATGTTTGCGGACGATGCTAAAATTATGAGAAGGATTAAAACAGAAGAGGACTGTTTGAGGCTTCAAGAAGACCTAGACAAGCTGAAGGAATGGTCGAACAAATGGTTGTTAGAGTTTAACCCAACCAAATGTAATGTAATGAAGATAGGTGTAGGGAGCAGGAGGCTAGATACAAGGTATCATCTGGGAGAGGAAATTCTTCAGGAGTCAGAGAAGGAAAAAGACTTGGGGGTTGATATCACGCCAGACCTGTCTCCTGCAGCACATATCGAGCGGATAACATCAGCGGCATATGCCAGGCTGGCCAACATACGAACGGCATTCAGAAACTTGTGTAAAGAATCATTCAGAACTTTGTATACCACATATGTCAGGCCAATCCTGGAGTATGCAGCCCCAGCATGGAGTCCATATCTAGTCAAGGATAAGACTAAACTGGAAAAGGTTCAAAGGTTTGCCACCAGACTAGTACCCGAGCTGAGAGGTATGAGCTACGAGGAGAGACTACGGGAATTAAACCTCACTTCGCTGGAAGACAGAAGAGTTAGGGGGGACATGATCACCACATTCAAGATTCTGAAGGGGATTGATAGGGTAGATAAAGACAGTCTATTTAACACAAGGGGAACACGCACAAGGGGACACAGGTGGAAACTGAGTGCCCAAATGAGCCACAGAGATATTAGAAAGAACTTTTTTAGTGTCAGAGTGGTTGACAAATGGAATGCATTAGGGGGTGATGTGGTGGAGGCTGACTCCATACACAGTTTCAAGTGTAGATATGACAGAGCCCGATAGGCTCAGGAATCTGTACACCTGTTGATTGACGGTTGAGAGGCGGGACCAAAGAGCCAGAGCTCAACCCCCGCAAACACAACTAGGTGAGTACAACTAGGTGAGTACACACACACACACACACACACACACACACACACACACACACACACACACACACACACACACACACAAAGACCTATACACCGAAACACAAAACAGGTTCTTCACTCCAACAAACCACTGGGAGGTGTGAGTGCTCTCTGGAGCACCACGTTCTCCTCTAGACGCGCCCCCTCATTCACAGGAAAATATCTTAAAAAGTCATTCTTCTACCATATAATTCTTAAAGGTGAGGGGAGGTGGGGGCGAGAACAGAGGGGAAGTGGACTTAACAGGACGTGATTTGGACCCTTGACTGTCCCAGCGGATGGTTGAGCGGATGAGAGAGGGGAGGATTACTTGTAGGTGAGGGGGGGGGGAAAGGCAGGAGATGGTGTCTGAACGATTGTTTACTGTGCGTTGTGTAGTGTTATATTGTTGTTTGTATAATATTGTTTGTTTTATGTACGTTTAAATACTATTTGTGCCTAGAGGCTCGAGCTGTTAGCTCTTGGACCCCGTCATTCTGGCCGTCGGTTGTCTAATGTACTTACTCCCGACTGATCTATTTTCCTCTTATCATATCCGGTACATACATTCCTCTCTAAAACACACACACACACACACACACACACACACACACACACACACACACACACACACACACACACACAGACACACAGACACACAGACACACACACACACACACACAGACACAGACACACACACAGACACACACACAGACACACACACACACACACACACACACACACACACACACACACACACACACACACACACACACACACACATATCTCCAGGTTGCAGCCCGTAGCAACTGTACAACGTCCAGATATCTATTTAATGCTAAGTGAACAGACGCATGAGGTAACGGAAACTGCCCCTTTGTTTGTGTCTCAGCCAGAATGAAGCTGGCCTTCAGCTCGCCTTCTCTCTCTCTCTCGTGAGAGAGAGAGAGAGAGAGAGAGAGAGAGAGAGAGAGAGAGAGAGAGAGAGAGAGAGAGAGAGGGCAAGCCAACATAGCAGAGAGTTAGGGAAAAAGAGCTGTTACGACCCCGTGGAAGTATGAGGGGATGAGTGGCACGGAGACAATGTACGTGGCCAAGTGGCCGGCGCCTGGAGGGATGGTCACGGCGTCATGACAAACATCACGGAATACTTCCCTCAAACATGGCCTCCAAAAAGCAGCATTGTGTCCCTTCCAGGTTGACGGAAAAATGGAACTGGTTTTCGTGAGGGGGAGAAAGAAAAGATAGAGAGGTTGGGGAGGGGTAAAGCCGTTAGGTGCATATACAGCAGTGACAGTGAAGGATAAAGGGGAAAGGAGAGAGAGAGAGAGAGGGGGGGGGGAGGGTGAAGGGGAAGGGGAAGGGTAGGAATGATGTCTTGGGGAGATTCTAAGGCAAATAAGGATTGGAGGAATTTAGGGAAGTGAGCCGATTAGCTCAAGTGGAAGGATAAAAAGACTGTTGACTGGGGGAGACACGAGGGATTCCCAAGTCCTGGTGGGGGAGACGGGATAGGGGACAGAGGGAAAGGAAGTAGAAGGGAAAGAGCCCAAGGATAGACTGAAAAAGGAAGCAGACGGTTAAGCAGGGTGAGAAAATGAAAAGGGAGAGAGGAGATAAATCGTAAGGAGACAGAGAGGGAGAGGGGAGTCCATGTGCTCTTCCAATTGACTATTGAGTGACCCGGAAGTGGGATAATTTAAATAATGGGTAATGAGTGGGAGAATAACGTGTAATTTATTTGAAATGTCCCTAGAGTAATTAGGTTATGGTAGAGGCGGGAGGCTGGTATAGTGTTGTAAATTACCTGGCTGGGGGGCGGTGTCCTCTTGGCTCCGGGGTGTTCTGGGGTGGGGAGGTGGGCGGTGAGGAGGGGAAGGAGGCGATGGGGAGGGGGGTACTGATGAGTGCAGGGTGAATAATATGGTGGCGGAGCAGGCCAGATAACACAGAAGAGGAGACTAGTTCTGGCAGAATTTTCTAACAGTTTTAAAGAGAAAAAAATGAGGATTACTTACACAGGTCAGGGGGAACCTGCGACGAGGCGGCCGAAAGTAGTTTGCCCACATTCAGGGAGGGTGGCAGGGTTGCCGGGGGTCAGGAAGGTGTGGCAGGGTTACCGGGGATCAGGGAGGGTGGCAGGGTTGCCGGGGGTCAGGAAGGTGTGGCAGGGTTACCGGGGATCAGGGAGGGTGGCAGGGTTGCCGGGGGTCAGGAAGGTGTGGCAGGGTTGCCGGGGGTCAGGGAGGGTGGCAGGGTTGCCGGGGGTCAGGAAGGTGTGGCAGGGTTACCGGGGGTCAGGGAGGGTGGCAGGGTTGCTGGGGGTCAGGAAGGGGTGGCATGAAGCATGGGGGGTATGGGAAAATCATAGGCCAGTCGGGGTCGGCTTCAGTGTCACTCTTTAAAATATATTGGGCTCTAATATCCCCTTCCCCCCTCACCCTTGGTGCGATTTTTATGAAGTCAGGTCTGAGATATTCATTGTGATGGCCGTAGACTTTGCAGTATCGTTGTAGGTATCTTTTTAGCATCACCTAGTTACCTTTTTTTTTGACACACTGTACTCCACTTCATATAGTCTAGGGTAGCTGCACTAATGCACATGTACCTAATATGTTAATAAAAAAAAAATCCTCAAAGTATACCCAAAATTTGCCAGTGCAGGCTATTAAACACATGGCTCTGTATGACTAACCATCCTGCGAGATGGCGACTTGTATTACCACTGCTACCTTATTCAATCTTGTGTTGTTGATATCCTCAAAATGCATCCGGAGTCTGCCAGTGCAGACCGCTTATCACATGCCTCTGTATGACTAACCATCTTGTGTGATGGGGAGTTTAGCATCACGTAGCTATTTTTTTTGTGACACTGTACTCCCCTTCATATAGTCTAGGACAGCTGCATAAATACACATATACCTAAATGTGTTAATACACAAAAAAATGAGAGGAGGAGAAAGGTTAAGAGGGAGGAGATTGGGAGTGAAAACGGAGAGGAGTTGGAGATAGAGAGTGAGGATGATGTGGAAGAAAGGCGGGGGGGAGAAAGGTAGATATGTGGGATAGTGGGGATAAGGGAAGGATATGGAAAAGGGAAGGAGAGGGGGAAGAGAGACTGGCTGTGCCGGGTAACCCCTTTAGTATTGTGTATCACAAATCAAGCTGTTGACGTCATTAAAACATACTTTTTTTTACCTTTCCACAGGTAAGGGAGGCTGGCTGACCATCCTGGTGGTAGGTAAGTACTACTCCCTGCCCTTGCTTGCGAGTAGTCTCACTAGCTCCAAGGCATATTATGCTGTTTGTCGTGTTTACGTAGTCACGCTGTGCACGAGTGAGAATAGTAGTGCATTAAGGGAACCTGGAGGATAATTACTTTAGAAGGCATTAACTGGAGACTGCCACTGGAGGTGAGGGGAAGGTGTATATATAGTGGGTGATGAGCGAGGTCACGTCTCCACTGAATAATGTTGTTGTTAAAGATTTGCTACCTGGAACAAAGTTGTTCATTGTCATCTTTAACATGTGAAGATGTTATTTTGACTGACAGTGATGTTGCTGAAATCTCTTTGTATTGAGACTGAAGGTAAACTGAAGATATTTTATCTCCGTGTCTAATTCTGGCAAAATGTTCACTTATTCTTAGTACAATAGTTTGAGACTGATTCTTATCCGTTCTTGAGTTAATTTGTCGTTGTACTGGTTGGGGATGGACACGGTGAGGTGTGTATCGGACTGTTCGCTGGCAGAGATTGTCACTGAAACAACCATTAACTCGCAAGAATATTCCGTAGAGCAAACGGTACGCTTCAGTAGTCAAGTTTTCCTATAGCCAAGACTAATACCATCGTGGACATGAACCACAACATTTTCACAAGATGCATTGTTGTTATGTTCATTGTGTGTGCGTGCGTGAATGTTGGCACTGTGGTGGTCCACGTTCCACCAGGGGTCCACGTACCCCCAGGGGGTCCACGTACCCCCAGGGGGTCCACGTTCCACTAGGGGTCCACGTACCCCCAGGGGGTCCACGTTCCACCAGGGGTCCACGTTCCACCAGGGGTCCACGTTCCACCAGGGGTCCACGTTCCACCAGGGGTCCACGTACCCCCAGGGGGTCCACCTACCACCACAGTGCGAGCGAATTGCCCAAACAAATAAACCTCTCCCCCACATGGAAGGGAATTATCAGGGGAAAGCGCCAAGCCATTAAGACTATTATAGCACTGGGAAGGGGATCAGGATAAGGATTTGGGATGGGACGAGAGGAAGGAATGGTGCCCATCCACTTGAACGGTCGGGGATTGAACGCCGACCTGCACGAAGCGAGACCATATAGTTGATAATCACCCCAGTTAGTGTGTACATACAGGGAGTATTGGGTTTACGGTGAGCCGACTAGAGGAGACTAGGGCCTTAGCTGCCCCCCCCCCCCCACCCCCTCCACCATCACACTTGGCACTCTGGCCTGGCTCCAGAAGTGTGTGATTGGTCTCCTTATCTGATTACTGCTTACTAGACGCAGATAAGCTGGGCTCTGCTCTCCGTCAGCAGAAGTTCCTGCTAGTGCTGCTACAGTGTAGTTGACCTGGACGAGCAGTAACAACGGTGGTGATGCTGTTACTTCAATAATTGTAATAATTATTATGATGAAAGTAATAATACTAAACCAATAAATAATAACAATAAAGCAATAATAAATTAATAAATTAATAAATCAATATCTGATTATACGAAGGCCTTGAACTGCTAGTTATATGCTGGCTTGCGTACTGAGACACGCACACACACACATGGACACATATACATGAAGGGCCGAAGCTCAACCCCACAAGCACAACTAGGTGAGGTAACATGGTGTAGCTGCAGCTCTCGGGCAACAGAAAAGCTGTCAGACCCTGGCACACTACCTGCCTTACACCACCACCACAATACCTGTGGAATCTTGACTTAAAAAGGACTCTGCCAAACTAGAGAAAGTAGAGAGGTTCATACAAAAGAAGACTGCTCCGCGAGGTGATAACGGCTTAAATGATGCTTGAAGACATTGACAAGGTACACGTGAGAGAACCGTCTAGCATGGACAGAGGCAGGACCAGTGGATGTTTTGGAAGCTGGCATCTAGGATAAGTGATAGCGATGTAAGAATGGACAGGTGTAATAGCGAGGGGAATGAGTCAACGTGAAGATAATTTAGGTCAGCTATGTTCTGGTTCAGTTAGTTCAGCAATTGTCCATCCTTGTCTACCCCTGTCAATTCCCGTGAAAATTTTGTATGTGGTGATCATGTCTCCCTTAGCTCTTCTGTTTCCAGCGACGTGAGGTGCAGTTCACATAGTCTGTCCTCATAACTCATGCTTCTTAGTTCTGGGACTAGCCTAGTGGCATACCTCTGAACTTTTGCCCAGCTTCGTCTTGTGCTTGACTAAATACGGGCTGCGGATATTAACAGTGCTGGAATTACAACAAATGTCTGGAGTATTAATTTGAATTCCCAGCAACGAATAATTTAACATAAAGCAATTAGTACATTTGTGTCATGTTTGAACTGACACAAAGTTCAGTTGTGTTCAGTTGAACTCGCTCAAAGTTGAAATTGTCGTTGGTAGTCGGTGTCAAAGAGATGCTAATTTACTGTGCAAATTTTATCTTAAACTGGTGGTTGTTTGATATTAGAATTTGTTTATTTTAATTATGTGTTGTTTTGTTAGTGCGATGGGAGGGTTGTTATCAGCGTGCTGTTGATAGGCCGGGGGGGGGGGGGGGGTTGCTTACGAGGATGAGAGTTAGCTCTTCATGACCCGCCTGCTAGTCTGGTTGTCCCTCAACCTTGCTTCACAATTGAACTATTCTGAAGATCGAATTATTTGTCGAACACGGCCTTAAAATTGTGGATGGAGGTGGCTTTCACAACTTCTTCTTTCACTGCGTTTTGTGTGTGTGGTGTCTATACATGTCTGTGTGTGGTGTGTCTATGTGTGTATGTATATGTCTGTGTCTGGGGTGTCTGTCTGTGTATATATCTGCATGTGGTGTGTGTGTTTGTGTGTCTCAGGAGTGTAGGAGAGCCAGTAAGTGTGGTCTCAGCGCCACACCAGCAAGACTCGGCAATACTCCGAGACACGTGACTATTCCCATCCACCCTTGCCGTACCTCCACACCCTTGGGAATTAGGTCCACATTCTATACACATCACCCTTCCTTCTCTACCCCTACACGCACACTTGTCACGAGCACCTACACTACCCAGCTCCCACGGAACAAAAATACATGTAGGTTTCTACCAAGCACAGAACAAGCCCGTCACATTGAAGTTTAGTCAACAATTTCAAAATTAATACCAAATATAGGCAATAAATAGAGCCCGATCCCTCGGTCAGAATAAAATCTGATACGCAATTATTTGTAAACCATTAGTCAACCCGGCTACCGGTGGTACAGCCAGCCCCAGCCTGCAGCCCCAGCCTGCAGCCCCAGACATGCAGGCCCAACCATCCAGGCTCAGCCATCCAGGCTCAGCCATCCAGGCTCAGATATGCAGGCCCAACCATGCAATCTCAGACATGCAGGCCCAACCATGCAGGCCCAACCATGCAGGCCCAACCATGCAGGCTCAGCCATCCAGGCTCAGCCATGCAGGTCCAACCATGCAGGCTCTACCATGCAGGTCCAACCATGCAGGCTCTACCATGCAGGTCCAACCATGCAGGCTCAGCCATGCAGGCCCAACCATGCAGGCTCAGCCATGCAGGCCCAGCCATCCAGGCTCAGCCATGCAGGCCCAACTATGCAGGCTCAGCATGCAGGCCCAACCATGCAGGCTCTACCATGCAGGTCCAACCATGCAGGCTCAGCCATGCAGGCCCAACCATGCAGGCTCTACCATGCAGGCAGGGACGCTCGCCCACACAGGCGGTGCCAGCAATACTGTAATGCACGCTGTGTACCGAAGGATGTGTCAACACCACTGGGTTTATCTTTGATCTGGGGAGGAGACCAATGGTTGCCGGCCTGCAGTCACCCTCATTGTTTAACAACCAGGAAAACTCTCCTTTCTCTCTTCTCTCTCTGTCTCTCTCTCTCTGGCAGAGGGAGGGAGAGAGATAGAGTTGAGAGATCTTCCTCAACTTCTGCTTCAAAACAGGTCCAGTTGTATACCTCCCGCTCTGATTATCAGTAGTTCCTTGCAGTTCCTTGACTGGTTTGTGTCTCCGGTTCCGAGCTGTTTACTCTTGGTGTGTCTTGCCTCATCGGGGGTAAGAATATTTCTGTCCGCTTCCTGTGTTTCTCTCAGAATCTTCTACGTTGTGAGAAATATTACCTCTAGTCGCTCTTTCTTGTAGTGTGGCTATGTTGTGTTGTGTTAATGTTACATTAACACAACTGGCAGCGTGCACAGTTGTGGGGGACACACCAGGCTACCTCTGGGTCGTCTAGCCTCGCCGGACCACCACTAGCCCCCTCTCCTCCTCATGTGATTGAAAGGTGGTGTGACCTTCAGTGTAGTTTAACAGCCCTCGGATCCAATCCCAGCCATCCAATCACCGGAACCCAATCTCAGGAATCCACATAAATTGGCGGAAGTGGCTAAGGGAACGCCATAAAGGGAGGCGAACACAGTTTTAGTCTGATTAACTGAAGTGTGCAAATATATTTTTTTCCCGCAGTGGTCTTATGTTTCGTTTGACAGCGTGAGCTTTAGGGTGTGATTCAGAGTGCTTCTGCTTCATCGCTGGGGCACTTAGAGTGCGTGTCTCCATGTTCAAGAGATTAGCCTGGTGAAGTCCTCGTTTGGAAGTTATGGTTATGGCGGGTGTCTTTAGAGTGTGGAATGGTTGTTGGAACAACCATTCCAAGGTTGTTCAACACCCTCCCAGCGAGCATAAGAAATATTGCCGGAACAACCGTGGACATCTTCAAGAGGAAACTAGATTGTTTCCTCCAAGGAGTGCCGGACCAACCGGGCTGTGGCGGGTAGTGGACCAAACTCTCACAAGTCAAGCCTGGCCTCGGGCCGGGCTTGGGGAGTAGTAGAACTCCCAGAACCCCATCAACCAGGTATCAACCAGAAGTCAAGGTCAGGCGTCACGTCCAACTTTCCCATGAGAGACTGAATGGTGTATTTGGAACATGACCCAACATGACAGTGAAGTATAGTGTCTTGTTTGTACCATCTGGCTGCTGTCTTTAAGAAACTTGTGTCCCACTACTGAGTGCATCTTCGGGTATGTTTGATCTGTCTGCACCTTCGTTTTTCACTTGTCAGAAGCCTTCTTCGTCTTTTATTACTTATCATGCTTTCCTTGTGGTGGCTTCACTTTTTAATTTATGTTCAATCACATGCTCATTTTCCCGTGGGAAAAGTTAGTGTAACTTTATGTTGCACTACAAGCCGAGGCCGCCCCCCCCCCCCCCTGCTGGGACACCTGACTATATCCCAGGTGTAGGGCCTGGACGCTCCCACTATGATACTCCAGCCACAACTGGTGCCAACACCTGTCTCCGTAGTGTGATGGACTGTGCTTAACACTCCCAGTGATATGTGCTTGCAGGACCAGCGTCGTCTCCTAGGCTCGGCTTTCAGTAGTTCGTCGCGTATTATAATGACACTTCAATTATGTTTATCATAGTAACTATATATTGTGTACTGAGTTAGTTTCGGATACCTTTCTTACTAGGTCAGTGCTCTTGGTGACTATACTCTCACGCTGAAGAAGTGCTGCCTTGCATCCTTGTTTCTACCCAAATCCTATCCTACCCATCTTCATGTTTATCATTTACTGTTTGGAGTCTTCCACAACTCCTTGAGGTTATCTTGAGATGATTTCGGGGCTTTGTGTCCCCGCGGCCCAGTCCTCGACCAGGTCTCTATCCCCAGGAAGCAGCCCGTGACAGCTGACTAACTCCCAGGTACCTATTTACTGCTAGGTAACAGGGGTATCAGGGCGAAAGAAACTCTGCCCATTGTTTCTTTCCGGCGCCCGGGATCGAACCCGGGACCACAGGATCACGCGTCCAGTGTTCTGTCCGCTCAGCCACCTGCTTCCCCTGTATGACTTATTTAGTGTGATTGTGTTGCCTCTGTCTCTTCTGTTTCCAGCGTAGTGAGTCCAGCTCCCTCAGTCCTTTGCCACAGTTCATTCCCTTCGTTGAAGGACCACAGTTGTAGAAAACCTCTGCACTGTCTCTAGTGGTGGTCTAACATAGGCAGTGTACACCTCTTGAGAGCTTTCCTTTACACGCACCTCAGCTTTACAAGAATGTTGATGTTATCCTGTTGTTGTCTGACCAGTGACAGGCTCTGAGTAATGTCTGCTCCCAGATCTCTCTCCTTTTTCGAATCAAGCATTGATCTCCTCATTATATTGCGGCTGTTTCCTCACACTCTCCGAAATCTCACCAAATTGAACTTGCTTGAATAAAAGTCAAGTACTTATTTTTCATTTTTTAGGTTGTTCAGGTTGTCTCGGAACTGTAGCCCTGTTCTCATTTCATCAGGTTTGTAATGAACAGGCAGCCATGTAGGACCCGGCGAGATATTGCCACGTCATTTTTTTTTTTTTTTTTTTTTTTGAGAGAGATATACAAGAGTTGTTACA
>NC_091200.1:8970200-9027700 GCF_040958095.1 Procambarus clarkii | reverse complement strand
GGTGTGGAGGTGTTGTCTCAGCTGGTGACGGTGGACGGTGTGGAGGTGTTGTCTCAGCTGGTGACGGTGTGCAGGTGTTGTCTCAGCTGGTGACGGTGTGCAGGTGTTGTCTCAGCTGGTGACGGTGGACGGTGTGCAGGTGTTGTCTCAGCTGGTGACGGTGGACGGTGTGGAGGTGTTGTCTCAGCTGGTGACGGAGGACGGTGTGGAGGTGTTGTCTCAGCTGGTGACGGTGGACGGTGTGCAGGTGTTGTCTCAGCTGGTGACGGTGTGGAGGTGTTCTCAGCTGGTGACGGTGGACGGTGTGGAGGTGTTGTCTCAGCTGGTGACGGTGCACGGTGTGGAGGTGTTGTCTCAGCTGGTGACGGAGGACGGTGTGGAGGTGTTGTCTCAGCTGGTGACGGTGTGGAGGTGTTGTCTCAGCTGGTGACGGTGTGGAGGTGTTGTCTCAGCTGGTGACGGTGAACGGTGTGCAGGTGTTGTCTCAGCTGGTGACGGTGTGGAGGTGTTGTCTCAGCTGGTGACGGTGTGGAGGTGTTGTCTCAGCTGGTGACGGTGTGGAGGTGTTGTCTCAGCTGGTGACGGTGTGGAGGTGTTGTCTCAGCTGGTGACGGTGCAGGGTGTGGAGGTGTTGTCTCAGCTGGTGACGGTGTGCAGGTGTTGTCTCAGCTGGTGACGGTGTACGGTGTGGAGGTGTTGTCTCAGCTGGTGACGGTGTGGAGGTGTTGTCTCAGCTGGTGACGGTGAACGGTGTGGAGGTGTTGTCTCAGCTGGTGACGGTGGACGGTGTGCAGGTGTTGTCTCAGCTGGTGACGGTGGACGGTGTGGAGGTGTTGTCTCAGCTGGTGACGGTGTGGAGGTGTTGTCTCAGCTGGTGACGGTGTGCAGGTGTTGTCTCAGCTGGTGACGGTGTGGAGGTGTTGTCTCAGCTGGTGACGGTGGACAGTGTGGAGGTGTTGTCTCAGCTGGTGACGGTGTGGAGGTGTTGTCTCAGCTGGTGACGGTGGACGGTGTGGAGGTGTTGTCTCAGCTGGTGACGGTGTGCAGGTGTTGTCTCAGCTGGTGACGGTGCACGGTGTGGAGGTGTTGTCTCAGCTGGTGACGGTGTGGAGGTGTTGTCTCAGCTGGTGACGGTGTGGAGGTGTTGTCTCAGCTGGTGACGGTGTGCAGGTGTTGTCTCAGCTGGTGACGGTGTGGAGGTGTTGTCTCAGCTGGTGACGGTGGACGGTGTGGAGGTGTTGTCTCAGCTGGTGACGGTGTGGAGGTGTTGTCTCAGCTGGTGACGGTGGACGGTGTGGAGGTGTTGTCTCAGCTGGTGACGGTGTGCAGGTGTTGTCTCAGCTGGTGACGGTGTGGAGGTGTTGTCTCAGCTGGTGACGGTGGACGGTGTGGAGGTGTTGTCTCAGCTGGTGACGGTGTGGAGGTGTTGTCTCAGCTGGTGACGGTGTGGAGGTGTTGTCTCAGCTGGTGACGGTGGACGGTGTGGAGGTGTTGTCTACGCTGGTGACGGAGGACGGTGTGGAGGTGTTGTCTCAGCTGGTGACGGTGGACGGTGTGGAGGTGTTGTCTCAGCTGGTGACGGAGGACGGTGTGGAGGTGTTGTCTCAGCTGGTGACGGAGGACGGTGTGGAGGTGTTGTCTCAGCTGGTGACGGAGGACGGTGTGGAGGTGTTGTCTCAGCTGGTGACGGTGGACGGTGTGGAGGTGTTGTCTCAGCTGGTGACGGTGTGCAGGTGTTGTCTCAGCTGGTGACGGTGCACGGTGTGGAGGTGTTGTCTCAGCTGGTGACGGTGTGGAGGTGTTGTCTCAGCTGGTGACGGTGTGGAGGTGTTGTCTCAGCTGGTGACGGTGTGGAGGTGTTGTCTCAGCTGGTGACGGTGTGGAGGTGTTGTCTCAGCTGGTGACGGTGCACGGTGTGGAGGTGTTGTCTCAGCTGGTGACGGTGTACGGTGTGGAGGTGTTGTCTCAGCTGGTGACGGTGCAGGGTGTGGAGGTGTTGCCTCTCTCACCCTTGCTGCTGGTGTAGGGAACATGTGTCCGTCTCACACGTAACGTGAAGCAGTCTCCAACATTGAACTAGGAATGTATTTGTAAATGTTATTTACACTAAAGAGTATGCTAGAGTGCCCCGTGGTATAGCCAGTATAGGAAATGTAGTATAGCCAATTTGAGTGCAAGAATGTCACTACATCTAAAAACATTTCTAAGAAAAGATGAAAGATAACAAATTGGTCACTCAATTATAGAACGACAGAAATATTTTCTCGAAAAGCAATTTGCCTCCCTCGATGATCTGGTAAGAATGAGGTACATGATTGCTCACATAATCCTCTAAATCAGTCAGCTATTCTTTGAAGGAGAATTTATAAATGAGTGTATTCTGCCTTTTTGGCAAAAATATTGTAGTACATTAAACAATAGTTTGATAATTCGGTTTGTGAAGGCGAACTTTTTTGTGGTGAAAATGTTACAGCATTTTGCACAAAAGTCAGTATTTGTGAATACTTTTCATGCGCACTTGATGACTGTTGTGGGTAAGTACTCAGCTCAGTTGTTAAGGAAAGTAATAACAACTGTTGTTACTTGAGTGAAAGAAAGGTGGCAAGTACAAGGAGCGAGGCAGGACCACACTGACAGGTAACACTGTTGGATTGCTGCCACACATTCAACACCAAGGACGAGAAACAAATACATAATATATATAACTTTTATTCACTTCATTATAAACCAAAAATTATTTTGTAATATTTAAATCATTTTGGTAAAGGGTTAAAATAGCATACTTTATGAGGTTGGTGTAGGAGAGGAGGACTGGGAGGTGCCCGTCACGGCAGGTCACCTGGGAGGTGCCCGTCACGGCAGGTCACCTGGGAGGTGCCCGTCACGGCAGGTCACCTGGGAGGTGCCCGTCACGGCAGGTCACCTGGGAGGTGCCCGTCACGGCAGGTCACCTGGGAGGTGCCCGTCACGGCAGGTCACCTGGGAGGTGCCCGTCACGGCAGGTCACCTGGGAGGTGCCCGTCACGGCAGGTCACCTGGGAGGTGCCCGTCACGGCAGGTCACCTGGGAGGTGCCCGTCACGGCAGGTCACCTGGGAGGTGCCCGTCACGGCAGGTCACCTGGGAGGTGCCCGTCACGGCAGGTCACCTGGGAGGTGCCCGTCACGGCAGGTCACCTGGGAGGTGCCCGTCACGGCAGGTCACCTGGGAGGTGCCCGTCACGGCAGGTCACCTGGGAGGTGCCCGTCACGGCAGGTCACCTGGGAGGTGCCCGTCACGGCAGGTCACCTGGGAGGTGCCCGTCACGGCAGGTCACCTGGGAGGTGCCCGTCACGGCAGGTCACCTGGGAGAGTTGTGACTGTCACGCCCCCTCGCCTCTCACCCTCATACTGCTCCATCGTACACAAACTGACTGTTGAACCCAACGAAAGGTCACATACTATTAATATTGTACAGGTGCACGAGGAAGACGACAATTAAACCTAAACTATGCTATGCCTAGTTTGACACGCCTAAGAACACTTTAGGCGTATTAAGCCTAAAATAGCCTATTTTGGCCTAGGACAATTTGTAAGGACTAGGATAGGTTAGGTTAGCTTTTATATTTACTGTGCCAGTTTTTGGCGCCATTGGAAAAATTCCAATAGTTCAAAATTATCTTTGCGGGGTTCTTCAGTCTATTTCTGAACCAGTAATTATTATAAGTATTGTACTATCATTTTTGAAGGATGGGTTGTACAAGCCATAAAGTCCACCAGCCAAAGTAGTTGGTCACCCAACTACCTATTACCTCTATAATAGGCCTATGTTAACCTTGCATGGATGAGTCCCTAGAGTTTTATTACTAGGGAGGAAAAACCTGGACCTTTCAGACCAGTTGGCATGAGGTACCTGGAGCTTTGCAATTACTTTATTCACTCTCGTATTCTTGAAGATATCCTCACAGTATACCCAAAATTTGCCAGTGCAGGCTATTAAACACATGGCCCTGTATGACTAACCATCCTGCGAGATGGGGACTTGTATTACCACTGCTACCTTATTCAATCTTGTGCTGTTGATATCCTCAAAATGCATCCGGAGTCTGCCAGTGCAGACCGCCTATCACATGTCTCTGTATGACTAACCATCCTGTGTGATGGGGATTTTATAGCATCACCTAGTTAGCTTTTTTTGACACACTGTACTCCACTTCATATAGTCTAGGGTAGCTGCACTAATGCAGATGTACCTCATAACTTAATAAAAAAAAAAAAAAAAAAAAAACCTGGAGCTTTGCAATTACTTTATTCACTCTCGTATTCTTGAAGATATCCTCACAGTATACCCAAAATTTGCCAGTGCAGGCTATTAAACACATGGCTCTGTATGACTAACCATCCTGCGAGATGGGGACTTGTATTACCACTGCTACCTTATTCAATCTTGTATTGTTGATATCCTCAAAATGCATCCGGAGTCTGCCAGTGCAGACTGCTTATCACATGCCTCTGTATGACTAACCATCCTGTGTGATGGGGATTTTATAGCATCACCTAGTTAGCTTTTTTGACACACTGTACTCCACTTCATATAGTCTAGGGTAGCTGCACTAATGCAGATGTACCTCATAACTTAATAAAAAAAAAATCGACAGCAAGAACCTCGTACTACCAATTATAAATGACCTAATTGCTGCACAGAGTAAAGGGTTTCGAATCTCCTTTGTATGGATACCTTCACACATAAATATAACCCATCATAATGAGACAGACATTGCAGCCAAATTAGCGTGTACCAAAGATGAAGTTGAATTAGATCTAGGTATCCCCATATCTGCTGTCAAAACTGTATTGTACCAAACATTCAGATCTGATAGGAAAGAACTTACCGACTCCTAACGACCTGAAAGTACTAGTATAAAAAGCTATGATTTGTTCAGATTTGAAACCTATATCTATGGGCAGAACAAAACGTCGACCCGACTGTGCGACACAGTGGTTGCCAGGATCAGGTTGGGCTACCGTTACCTGTGGCAGGTGGCTGCAGGTGACGGATCTCCCAATCCTGAGCACTCCAGGTGCAAATTCTGTGAGCAGGAACTGCGGCATGATCTCCCACACTACATCACCGAATGTCCAGTTATTACACCTTTCAGACCAGTTGACATGAGGTACCTGGAGGAAGTTGAACATTTACTCTCCAATCTTCATTTTTAAGTTTGGCCTGACGCTAAATTATGTGTTCAGTTGAAGCTCTCACCATCTTCAGAGACAGAGGTTAGTGAATACCAGCTAGCTGAAGCTACAGTGTAGCTAGGTAACAGTGTAGTAGACTGTGTCACACTGTCAGTGTTGGCTGGGGTACGAGGGGAGGGGTGGCTACCAGGGGTAGCCGCCCCTGGTGGCCGCCCCTGGTGCCGCCCGTGGTCAGGGTGGAGCAGGAGGGGCGTGGGACGACCCCCAGCTGGAGGCCTGGCGTGCCACTCCCGCATATCTTGACCCCGGGGTCTCCTCATATAGCCACCACCAGTTTATATTTAGGTGTAATTAGTAGGGCCCCGTGCGGTCTGGGCCCGTCTCCTCCTCCCTATAAACTCGTAGGTTTTGACTCAGAGAATTTCCAGTATTGAGCTGTATGCGCGTGCGTGCGTGCGTGCGTGCGTGCGTGTGTGTGTGTGTGTGTGTGTGTGTGTGTGTGTGTGTGTGTGTGTGTGTGTGTGTGTGTGTGTGTGTGTGTGTGTGTGTGTGTGTGTGTGTGTGTGTGTGCGTGCGCGCGCGCGCGCGCGCGTGTGTGTGCGCGCGCGTGCGTGCGTGCGTGCGCGTGCGTGAGGGTGTACGCGTGTGCGTGCTAGTCCCTCCTTCGCAATAAAGTTTCGGTTGCCAAGGTATTATTATATTTGTGTATTATATTTAAATGAATACAAATAAGTCAACTTCAACTACTACTTCATCTAACACAATTCCACCTATTGACAACTCTTAACACTGGTGAAGTTATTTCTTACTATTCCTGTTGCTCATTTGTCTCTCTCGTGTGTCTACGTCCCCTTGCTCTGCTATTTCTAGCTTTGAACAACGCTTCTGTCTACTTGAGCAATTTGTTAGTAACTTTTATGTCGTAATCATATTCACACTCCTCGTCTGCCCTTGTGTGGTGTGTGCCAGTGTCGTTAGTCTTCTTGGTCGCTCAGCCCCACACCTCACAAACATCGCGTCTTGTTGCTTGTGTGGGGGGTCGTGGTCACCAGTGTGTGTGGGGGGTCGTGGTCACCAGTGTGTGTGTGGTCCGTGGTCACCAGTGTGTGTGGGGGTCGTGGTCACCAGTGTGTGTGTGGTCCGTGGTCACCAGTGTGTGTGTGGGTCGTGGTCACCAGTGTGTGTCGTGGTCACCAGTGTGTGTGTGGTCCGTGGTCACCAGTGTGTGTGTGGTCCGTGGTCACCAGTGTGTGTGGGGGGTCGTGGTCACCAGTGTGTGTGTGGTCCGTGGTCACCAGTGTGTGTGTGGGTCGTGGTCACCAGTGTGTGTGTGGGTCGTGGTCACCAGTGTGTGTGTGGGTCGTGGTCACCAGTGTGTGTGTGGTCCGTGGTCACCAGTGTGTGTGTGGGTCGTGGTCACCAGTGTGGGTCGTGGTCACCAGTGTGGGTCGTGGTCACCAGTGTGGGTCGTGGTCACCAGTGTGTGTGTGGGTCGTGGTCACCAGTGTGGGTCGTGGTCACCAGTGTGTGTGTGGTCCGTGGTCACCAGTGTGTGTCGTGGTCACCAGTGTGTTTGGGGGGCAGTGGTCACCAGTGTGGGATGGGGGGGGGGGAGGGCGGGGGATGGAGGGAGAGGGAGTATTGTGGCGGGGTGGAAGTGCTGCTCTTAGTATTGTAACGTTCTTTTACCCGGCTGATGCTTGATGAATCTTGTCTGTGTTTGGACACCTGGTAGAGGTGAAGGGGCAGGATGAAGCACCAGCTGCCGGCATCTCTAGCAGTAAAAGCAACAACCACCACCACCACCCATTACCACCATCACCATTACCACCATCACCATTACCACCATCACCATTACCACCATCACCATTACCACCATCACCATTACCACCATTACCACCATCACCATTACCACCACCACCATTACCACCACCACCATTACCACCACCACCATTACCACCACCACCATTACCACCACCACCATTACCACCACCACCATTACCACCATCACCATTACCACCATCACCATTACCACCATCACCATTACCACCATCACCATTACCACCACCACCATTACCACCACCACCATTACCACCACCACCATTACCACCACCACCATTACCACCACCACCATTACCACCACCACCATTACCACCATCACCATTACCACCATCACCATTACCACCATCACCATTACCACCATCACCATTACCACCATCACCATTACCATCATCACCATTACCACCATCACCATTACCACCACCACCATTACCACCACCACCATTACCACCACCACCATTACCACCACCACCATTACCACCACCACCATTACCACCATCACCATTACCACCATTACCACCATCACCACCATCACCATTACCACCATCACCATTACCACCATCACCATTACCACCATCACCATCACCACCATCACCATCACCACCATTACCACCATCACCATTACCACCATCACCATTACCACCATCATCACCATTACCATCACCATTACCATCACCATTACCATCACCACCATCACCATCACCACCATCACCACCATCACCACCATCACCACCATCACCACCATCACCACCATCACCACCATCACCACCATCACCACCATCACCACCATCACCATCACCACCATCACCACCATCACCACCATCACCATCACCACCATCACCACCATCACCACCATCACCATCACCACCATCACCACCATCACCACCATCACCATCACCACCATCACCACCATCACCACCATCACCATCATCACCAACAGTAGCAGTAATATCAACAATAACAAAAGCAGCAGCAAGAGAAAGTGGTAATAAAATGGTAAAAAAGACGTGTGTAAAAGTGAGGGAGGAGAGGGAGAGTAAGGGAGGAGAGGGAGAGTGAGGGAGGGAGGAAAGGGAGAGAGTGAGGGAGGAGAGGGAGAGTGAGGCAGGAGAGGGAGAGTGAGGCAGGAGAGGGAGAGTGAGGGAGGAGGGGGGAGGAGAGAGGGAGAGTGAGGGAGGAGAGAGGGAGAGTGAGGGAGGAGGGGGGAGGAGAGAGGGAGAGAGAGTGAGGGAGGAGAGAGGGAGAGTGAGGGAGGGAGGAGAGGGGGAGAGTGAGAGAGGGAGAGTGAGGGAGGGAGGAAAGGGAGAGAGTGAGGGAGGGAGGAAAGGGAGAGAGTGAGGGAGGAGAGGGAGAGTGAGGGAGAACATATAGTATCGCTGCTCTAGACCGGACACTGGGCTATGGTCCACTGGTGTTCCCAACACTCACACAGCCAGGTGATCCCAGGC
This sequence comes from Procambarus clarkii, assembly GCF_040958095.1. Classification (NCBI taxonomy): domain Eukaryota; kingdom Metazoa; phylum Arthropoda; class Malacostraca; order Decapoda; family Cambaridae; genus Procambarus; species Procambarus clarkii. Next base: position 9,019,236 of record NC_091200.1, on the reverse strand, counting down.
ATTTGCCAATGTCTTTTGATTGTCTTATCATACTATGGAGTGTGTTGGGGTGAGGCGAGGGAGATGGAGGGGTGCCTGAGGAAATGTATGGGGGTGAGGGTGAATACAAGGGGGGGTGGGGGGGGGTTAGGAAAGGGAATGGGTTAATGGGAGGAAGAATAGGTGAGTGGTAAAGAGAATTGGTGACTGGGAGTAAGATATAGTTAGGAGAATAATGGGAGGGGAGAATGGACGGTATAATAGGGGTGAAATGAGAAGTGGGCGAGAGGACGGGGCGAGACAGAAGAAACGAATGGTATAACTTGATATGAGTGAGGTTGGAGGAGAGGGAGTGAGTTACCTTGAGGTTACCTTGAGGTGCTTCCGGGGCTTAGCGTCCCCGCGGCCCGGTCGTCGACCAGGCCTCCTGGTTGCCGGACTGATCAACCAGGCTGTTGGACGCGGCTGCTCGCAGCCTGACGTACGAGTCACAGCCTGGTTGATCAGGTATCCTTTGGAGGTGCTTATCCAGTTCTCTCTTGAACACTGTGAGGGAGAGTGGAGGAACTAATGGGGGGGAGAAGGGTATATATGAGGGGAGGAGGAAGGTGCCATAATGGTCACGCCTCGTCTGGCCTGCCAATAAAACACGGGGGGGAACCGGGAGGCTGTTTTAACTTATTGAACTCTTTATGGTTGCAGTAAGGTGAGGTGGGTGTGATAGTGGTGGTGCCAGTGGGGGAGTTAGTGGTGGTGGTGGTGGTGGTGGTGGTGGTGGGGGGGGGGAGTTAGTGTAGATGGTGGCGATGGTGTCACTGATGGTGATGTTGGTGTAAGTGATGGTGGTGATGGTGAGGTTGTTGTGGTAGTGGTAATGTTTTCTTAGTTTATATTTGTTTTGTATTTATGTAAGTTACGTGACTGTATACTAAGCGTAGGTCACGTAGCAAGGTGGCGTATATGACAGGGAGGGTGAGGGGGGAGACATGACTGAGGGTGAGGGGGGAGACATGACTGAGGGTGAGGGGGGAGACATGACTGAGGGTGAGGGGGGACATGACTGAGGGTGAGGGGGGGACATGACTGACGGTGAGAGGGGGACATGACTGACGGTGAGGGGGGACATGACTGAGGGTGAGGGGGGAGACATGACTGAGGGTGAGGGGGGACATGACTGAGGGTGAGGGGGGACATGACTGAGGGTGAGGGGGGACATGACTGAGGGTGAGGGGGGACATGACTGAGGGTGAGGGGGGGACATGACTGAGGGTGAGGGGGGACATGACTGAGGGTGAGGGGGGACATGACTGAGGGTGAGGGGGGGACATGACTGAGGGTGAGGGGGGACATGACTGACGGTGAGGGGGGACATGACTGACGGTGAGGGGGGACATGACTGACGGTGAGGGGGGACATGACTGACGGTGAGGGGGGACATGACTGACGGTGAGGGGGGACATGACTGACGGTGAGGGGGGACATGACTGACGGTGAGGGGGGACATGACTGACGGTGAGGGGGGACATGACTGACGGTGAGGGGGGACATGACTGACGGTGAGGGGGGACATGACTGAGGGTGAGGGGGGACATGACTGAGGGTGAGGGGGGAGACATGACTGAGGGTGAGGGGGGACATGACTGAGGGTGAGGGGGGACATGACTGAGGGTGAGGGGGGGACATGACTGACGGTGAGGGGGGACATGACTGACGGTGAGGGGGGGACATGACTGAGGGTGAGGGGGGACATGCCTGAGGGTGAGGGGGGGACATGACTGACGGTGAGGGGGGGACATGACTGACGGTGAGGGGGGACATGACTGACGGTGAGGGGGGACATGACTGAGGGTGAGGGGGGGACATGACTGACGGTGAGGGGGGACATGACTGACGGTGAGGGGGGACATGACTGAGGGTGAGAGGGGGACATGACTGACGGTGAGGGGGGACATGACTGACGGTGAGGGGGGGACATGACTGACGGTGAGGGGGGACATGACTGACGGTGAGGGGGGACATGACTGACGGTGAGGGGGGACATGACTGACGGTGAGGGGGGACATGACTGACGGTGAGGGGGGACATGACTGACGGTGAGGGGGGACATGACTGAGGGTGAGGGGGACATGACTGAGGGTGAGGGGGGACATGCCTGAGGGGGACATACATGACTGAGGGTGAGGGGGACATGACTGAGGGTGAGGGGACATGACTGAGGGGGACATGACTGAGGGGGACATGACTGAGGGGGACATGCCTGAGGGGGACATGCCTGAGGGGGACATGCCTGAGGGGGACATGCCTGAGGGGGACATGCCTGAGGGGGACATGCCTGAGGGGGACATGCCTGAGGGGGACATGCCTGAGGGGGACATGCCTGAGGGGGACATGCCTGAGGGGGACATGCCTGAGGGGGACATGCCTGAGGGGGACATGACTGAGGGGGACATGCCTGAGGGGGACATGCCTGAGGGGGACATGCCTGAGGGGGACATGCCTGAGGGGGACATGACTGAGGGGGACATGACTGAGGGGGACATGACTGAGGGGGACATGACTGAGGGGGACATGACTGAGGGTGAGGGGGACATGCCTGAGGGGGACATGACTGAGGGTGAGGGGGACATGACTGAGGGTGAGGGGGACATGACTGAGGGGGACATGCCTGAGGGTGAGGGGACATGCCTGAGGGTGGGACTAACAGTGGGCGGAAGGGTGAGAGATGAGGGGACGTGATTGAGAGAGTGAGGGGGCGAGAGAGGGGTGAGGAACTGTGATATAGTGAAGGAGGGATGAAGAGGGGTGATGAATGATGGGGGAGAGGCGTGTGTGTGGAGGGAAGGTGGACGAGAGAGAAGATAACTGTGGTAAGGGGAAGTGGGAGAAGGAAGGTGGTGGAGGAGATTATGGAAGATGTGCGGTAGGACAGGGGTGAGGGGTAAGGGGATGTGTCCCCTAGGAGGGAGGATAGATAGGGGAGGGGAAGTGGAGGGAATGTGATGCTAGGAGTGAGAAGATAGGAACGATAGGATGAAGGAACTGGGCCTTACCTCTTGCTATCACTCACCAGTAATTTCGTCCACCAGCCTCCACATGGGTACAGGGTTGGCTGTACAGTGGGAGACGTCAGGCGCTGGTGGGAGCTGTGTTGTGTCCTCCCATGGTGGCTGTGGGAGCTGTGTTGTGTCCTCCCATGGTGGCTGTGGGAGCTGTGTTGTGTCCTCCCATGGTGGCTGTGGGAGCTGTGTTGTGTCCTCCCATGGTGGCTGTGGGAGCTGTGTTGTGTCCTCCCATGGTGGCTGTGGGAGCTGTGTTGTGTCCTATGGTGGCTGTGGGAGCTGTGTTGTGTCCTCCCATGGTGGCTGTGGGAGCTGTGTTGTCCTCCCATGGTGGTCGTGGGAGCTGTGTTGTGTCCTCCCATGGTGGCTGTGGGAGCTGTGTTGTGTCCTCCCATGGTGGCTGTGGGAGCTGTGTTGTGTCCTCCCATGGTGGCTGTGGGAGCTGTGTTGTGTCCTATGGTGGCTGTGGGAGCTGTGTTGTGTCCTCCCATGGTGGCTGTGGGAGCTGTGTTGTGTCCTCCCATGGTGGCTGTGGGAGCTGTTGTGTCCTCCCATGGTGGCTGTGGGAGCTGTTGTGTCCTCCCATGGTGGCTGTGGGAGCTGTGTTGTCCTCCCATGGTGGCTGTGGGAGCTGTGTTGTGTCCTCCCATGGTGGCTGTGGGAGCTGTGTTGTGTCCTCCCATGGTGGCTGTGGGAGCTGTTGTGTCCTCCCATGGTGGCTGTGGGAGCTGTTGTGTCCTCCCATGGTGGCTGTGGGAGCTGTGTTGTCCTCCCATGGTGGCTGTGGGAGCTGTGTTGTGTCCTATGGTGGCTGTGGGAGCTGTGTTGTGTCCTCCCATGGTGGCTGTGGGAGCTGTTGTGTCCTCCCATGGTGGCTGTGGGAGCTGTTGTGTCCTCCCATGGTGGCTGTGGGAGCTGTTGTGTCCTCCCATGGTGGCTGTGGGAGCTGTGTTGTGTCCTCCCATGGTGGCTGTGGGAGCTGTGTTGTGTCCACCCATGGTGGCTGTGGGAGCTGTGTTGTGTCCTCCCATGGTGGCTGTGGGAGCTGTGTTGTGTCCTATGGTGGCTGTGGGAGCTGTGTTGTGTCCTCCCATGGTGGCTGTGGGAGCTGTGTTGTGTCCTCCCATGGTGGCTGTGGGAGCTGTGTTGTGTCCTCCCATGGTGGCTGTGGGAGCTGTTGTGTCCTCCCATGGTGGCTGTGGGAGCTGTTGTGTCCTCCCATGGTGGCTGTGGGAGCTGTGTTGTGTCCTCCCATGGTGGCTGTGGGAGCTGTTGTGTCCTCCCATGGTGGCTGTGGGAGCTGTTGTGTCCTCCCATGGTGGCTGTGGGAGCTGTGTTGTGTCCTCCCATGGTGGCTGTGGGAGCTGTTGTGTCCTCCCATGGTGGCTGTGGGAGCTGTGTTGTGTCCTCCCATGGTGGCTGTGGGAGCTGTGTTGTCCTCCCATGGTGGCTGTGGGAGCTGTTGTGTCCTCCCATGGTGGCTGTGGGAGCTGTGTTGTCCTCCCATGGTGGCTGTGGGAGCTGTGTTGTGTCCTATGGTGGCTGTGGGAGCTGTGTTGTGTCCTCCCATGGTGGCTGTGGGAGCTGTGTTGTGTCCTCCCATGGTGGCTGTGGGAGCTGTTGTGTCCTCCCATGGTGGCTGTGGGAGCTGTTGTGTCCTCCCATGGTGGCTGTGGGAGCTGTTGTGTCCTCCCATGGTGGCTGTGGGAGCTGTGTTGTGTCCTCCCATGGTGGCTGTGGGAGCTGTGTTGTCCTCCCATGGTGGCTGTGGGAGCTGTGTTGTGTCCTCCCATGGTGGCTGTGGGAGCTGTGTTGTGTCCTATGGTGGCTGTGGGAGCTGTGTTGTGTCCTCCCATGGTGGCTGTGGGAGCTGTGTTGTGTCCTCCCATGGTGGCTGTGGGAGCTGTGTTGTGTCCTCCCATGGTGGTCGTGGGAGCTGTGTTGTGCCCTCCCATGGTGGCTGTGGGAGCTGTGTTGTGTCCACCCATGGTGGCTGTGGGAGCTGTGTTGTGTCCTCCCATGGTGGCTGTGGGAGCTGTGTTGTGTCCTATGGTGGCTGTGGGAGCTGTGTTGTGTCCTCCCATGGTGGCTGTGGGAGCTGTGTTGTGTCCTCCCATGGTGGCTGTGGGAGCTGTGTTGTGTCCTCCCATGGTGGCTGTGGGAGCTGTGTTGTGTCCTCCCATGGTGGCTGTGGGAGCTGTTGTGTCCTCCCATGGTGGCTGTGGGAGCTGTGTTGTGTCCTCCCATGGTGGCTGTGGGAGCTGTGTTGTGTCCTCCCATGGTGGCTGTGGGAGCTGTTGTGTCCTCCCATGGTGGCTGTGGGAGCTGTGTTGTGTCCTCCCATGGTGGCTGTGGGAGCTGTGTTGTGTCCTCCCATGGTGGCTGTGGGAGCTGTGTTGTGTGAGGGCAAGTGTGACAGTATTGTGCCCAGGCATGGTGGCTGTGGGAAGGACTCGCAGCTCTGCCTAGCAACAAGTAGGCAGAGAATGTAGCGAGAGCAAGTTGGCACCGGAAGCTTCTTCGTAGTAGCGGATGGGAACATTGGCCCTCAAGAACGCGTGACGCGCAGTGCGGTATGCAGCCTTCGAGCGTCAAGTTGGCGACAATGTTCTGAAGAAGGGGGAGAAGTCGGCTCCAAATGGGCTGTTGGCAGGAACCAAAAAATACTGTTTTTGGAAGACAAAGTCCAGGTAGGTGTGTAGGATTTAGGCCGGGTTGGGCGGCAAGAAGAACGCGCCACTTGGGCACGAAGTGAGGATTTAGAAAGAAATTTGAAGACAAGGCTACCTTACCTTGAGGTGCTTCCGGGGCTCAGCGTCCCCGCGGCCCGGTCGTCGACCAGGCTTCCTGGTTGCTGGACTGATCAACCAGCCTGTTAGACGCGACTGCTCGCAGCCTGACGTATGAGTCACAGCCTGGTAGATCAGATCAGGTTGATCAGGCTAAACCGTACAAAATTGTGGAGAAGAACAAGCCACGTGGAGTTAGGGGTTTAAAGAGTAACCTGCACTTGAAGCAAGTCCTGGAAACTAAGATCCTGCTTAGAAAATTATAGATGAACTATTTCACTTGGGCGTATCCCTTTGTTTACCCCGGTGTTGCAAGTCCAGGTGTAGGCTTAATGTTGGTACTTCTCTGGTAGCAAACTGAAACAATAAAGTGGAAATTGGAGGATGAGATTATCTCAGGACTGAAGCAGGAGAGCAGGGAATATGAGGCAGAGAAGCACAGGAAGAGGAAACGGAGATGGGGAGAGGGAAAAAGAGAGGATGGAAGAGAGGGGGGAGGGGAGAGGGGGGGAGGGGAGAGAGAGGGGTAATGAGATGCAGCGTGTCGGAGGCTCGGAGCAGCTTGTGGCGTTATTAACATTTTAGTGTGACACCGCATGCTGAGTTGTCCTGGTGGGGGTGGGGGGGGGCTGAGCCGAGGGGGGGGGGGGCAGGAAGGAGGGCCATGTTGCATGCAGGAATTGGCAGAGGTTGTGCTGTGTGTGCAACCGGGAGGTGGTGCAGTGGGGAAGGTGGTGGTGTGAGGTGGGCTGGGAAGGTTGTGGTGTGCGTGGAGTGAGAGGTGGGAGAACACATGTGCTGGACGGGTCAACATGTTGCTGGTGTAAGGCCTGACGATCAACACAAACTAATACTTTGTGTTAAAAGTACAAAAAAATAAGTAAAAAAAAAAGTGTTAAAGTACAAAAAAATAAGTAAAAAAAAAATGTGTGTTAAAAGTACAAAAAAGTAAAAAATTACAAAAGTAGTACTTGTGTGGGCCTGGGAACTGTAGGGGGCGTGTGGGGGGGGGGGGTGAGCAAGAAACTTCCGCCCTGAGAAAAGATCGAGGGGGGGGGGAGGGGGTTAGTCCTAAGAAGGTACAGGAACAAGGGTCAACGGGTCAGAAAAATAAAGTTGTCGATGAGTGTTTGGTCATTGTTTTATTTTTTTATTTTTTAATTATTATTTTCTACTACCACAGACGTGGCCACACAGTTACAATGCTAACCAGCATATATACATTTTCTTCTGTCCTCCATGGACAGGGCGAGGGATCTGTTAAACATATACTTCAGTGATTTATTGAACAATCAACCACACAAGGTGATTGTAGTGCTTCTAAAATGCTAATCTAACCTACAAACATAAATACAGAGATTTACGTCTGTCCTACATGAACAGTGTTCAACGTGCCTTTTACATAAGTGTCATTAACATGCGTTTACAAAGGTGAAATGCAATTCTGACCAGCTTCCACATATCCTGTATACACATGCATATACATATACATATAGACTAAGGGAGGTGGTGTTGTGTGGGGCGCGGCCGCTGTGGGCTTCCTTCACCGGGTGGGTGTGTCGGCACACTCCTACGGTCTCCCTGTCTCACACCATCACCAAGTTCTACACCTCTTGATGTCGTAGGAGTAATGGGTGTAAACATCGGAGTCCATTGACACATGAGACAGTAGCAGTCTAAGTTATCAGTAGACATGAATGGAGACATTACCCGGGTGTGTAACAATGGGTGCTCACCCAGTCTTAGTTATCAGTAGACATGAATGGAGACATTACCCGGGTGTGTAACAATGGGTGCTCACCCAGTCTTAGTTATCAGTAGACATGAATGGAGACATTACCCGGGTGTGTAACAATGGGGGCTCACCCAGTCTTAGTTATCAGTAGGCATGAATGGAGACATTACCCGGGTGTGTAACAATGGGTGCTCACCCAGCAACTCTTAACAATGGTAATGACACAAAAATAGTAGAGTGATGCTCTTGTCGTTAATGGGTCAAGGTGTTGCTGCTTGTTAGGGCTGCCGCTGCTGAGTCTGAGACACCAAGTTCGGCACAAGTTAAGGCCATAACTTGACAGCTCTCACGGACGTCAGCCCGGCCATAACTTGACAGCTCTCACGGACGTCAGCCCGTCCATAACTTGACAGCTCTCACGGACGTCAGCCCGTCCTCTGTCATAAAGGACAGAAATGAATTGTTCGAACGAAACCTAAAGACGAACATCGTATAGAAAATGTGAACTTTTGCAAGATGCTATGATTTATAGTACGTCATGTTTTGACTGTTGGTAATTTTTACGTCAAAATGTGATGTATTATTCGAGAGAACACTAGGTTGTTTACGTTGCCTGAACATTGAGGCCGATAACATCGCTAAAGCACTCAGTCAGCGAGAACAATGAACGCTACTTAATGACGTCATGTTCAGCGCCGGCAAATGCCATGTTCTCCATGGGAAGGGACATAGAGCTGCCTTGCCTAATTAACCAGACCAAACCTAATTAACCTAACTGACCAAGTTAGGCGATTACTGCTCTTTAGCTCCCAATTTTGTTGTGGGCGGGAGTAGCGTACAGTCGGCTACTGACACGCGTCTAAATTAAATTTTTAAATTTTGCCCCGAGGGGCGAGTTTATTGGGCAGCGCCACTCATCTTGAGTGGACACACCGCCATAGCAGCACGCGTCTAGTGTCAACAAAGGCGCGAGACTGTGGAGCACAGTACCAAGGGTGGCACCTGTGGTGCTCCTGGGGACCTGCTCCGTCAGGTGGGGCCGGGTGCTCCGGGTGCTCCCATTCTTGCCCATTTGCTCCATCAGGAAGTATTGGACCCGGACTGGCCACCTGAGGTCCCTTGAGGTACCACGGCGCATTATCCCACAAGACTGAGGCCACGGAGCTGGAAGCTGAGGCAGGAGAGTTAAAGAGGAGAGCCTGAGCGAAGGTAGGCCTGGGAGGAGGAAATAGATTATCCTTTGTGATTGATTGATGAAGATTAAGTCACCCAAAAGGTGGCACGGGCATGAATAGCCCGTAAGTGGTGGCCCTTTTAAGCCATTACCAGTATCAAGAGCTGATACTGAAGATCTGTGGAGGTGCGAATGCACCCTGCATGACGGGAGATGTCTCCCTTGTGAATGTGTTAAGATGAAGATGAAGCCGCCCAAAAGGTGGCACGGGCATGAATAGCCCGTAAGTGGTGGCCCTTTTGAGCCATCACCAGAATCAATAGATGATACTGGAGACCTGTGGAGGTGCGACTGCACCCAGCGTGACGGGAGATGTCTCCCGGACCAAATGGTGACCAGATGGTCATCCTTTGTGAAGGGGTGGAGGCAGGTATATGGTGCGAGGGGGGGAGAGAGTGAGGGGTGAGGGGTTAGGAGGATAGAGGGTGAGGGGGGAGGGAAGTCACTAGGTATTATATACGATGAAAAATTGCTTTATGATCTAATATTAACGATCAATTTACACCGATTACCGATTTTCATTAACGATCAATTGCTTCACTATTTACAATTGTGAAGCAATTTATATAAAAAGTCAAGTGAGTGGGAAGGACGTGGACGTAACTACAAGAGACTAACGTGAGTGTGTCAAGCACTCATGCTCTTCACAGACAAGTGCTGAAGAAATACTTTGAGGTTAAGACTGTGTGAAGAGACGTGAGTGACTGACCCACTCACCCACGTCTGAAGCTCAGTCACGCTTGACGTGACGTGAACAGTGTTATTAAGACGTTTAGGTGTCATTACCAGGTGAAGGAACCTGAGTGAGGAAGAATGGTAAAACTGTGTATAACGCTAGTATGTTTCTCATAATGACACAACGCCTGTATATACGCGTAAGAAATAGGAAAGCCTGTATATATATTTTATAAGATAGAAAGCCTTCTATGTTTGATCATGCTGTGATTATATCTATCTGTACATGGAAGGGAATAAGACAACACACCTTACAGCCACTGGCTGAGAGGAATGTAAACAGTGGTAAGTGGGGAGCATTGGTAGTTGGTTGTTTGGGGCATTGATTGTTAGTGGGTTTTCGGGGCATTGATCGTTGGTAACTTGGGACATTGATCGTTGGTAGTTTCGGGGCATTGATCGTTGGTAACTTGAGACATTGATCGTTGGTAGTTTCGGGGCATTGATCGTTGGTAACTTGGGACATTGATCGTTGGTAGTTTTGGGACATTGATCGTTGGTAGTTTCGGGGCATTGATCGTTGGTAGTTTCGGGGCATTGATCGTTGGTAGTTTCGGGGCATTGAACGTTGGTAGTTTTGGAATATTGATCGTTGGTAGTTTAAGGAAGACGAGCGCTTTTGTATTTTGTAGACGGAAGGACTTAGTCGAGATAACTGAAATGTAGTATGTACGTTATTAATTGTCTTCCCTGTTTAGTGTTTCCGAGGACGTGTAGGAGGACCTGGGCGGTGTTAGGGAGCCGTTGTTGGCACCCAGGAATGATTACCTTAGGTTTATATAGCAATATTGTTGGCAGATGTTACCAGGCGAATAGTGAAGACACATGTTATTTAAGCCAGACTTCGTGTCGCCAGTAAACTCTAGAAGCATAATGAGAGAAGTAGTGTTTTGGTGTGTGTGTATTGTTTAGTATACCTGATACTGAAGGTAGCAGTGTGACCAAGGTTGTATGCCGGGGCCTCAGAGCTGGAGATCAACACTCACACAAGCTACTATCCAGCTCTCCCCACTCACACCACAGTTCTTCAGTCAACGCTTCCTCCCCCACTGCTTAAATCCATTTGGGTAAGAGTGGGGGAGAGAGTGAGCCTGGCCCGGCTGAGTGGCCGTAGTGGTCCCGCCTGCATAAGAACACTCAGACTGCCTCTCTGAGCCTACTGTTTCCTCCACTCCACTGTCCTATATTGTTTTACCCCTGGCCGTGTGTGTGTGTGTGAACTACGGGCTCACCATAGCCCGTGCTACTTGGAACTGTTTGTTCCAAGTAGCTAATCTTTAACAACAACAACAACAACAACAACATCTGGCCAAGTTTGATGCTTATTGGAGACTTTCTGCTGGTGTCTGTGCACTTGTTTTCTTGTTGCTTTTGATCCTGTTGATGGTGGTGTTACCTGTGTGACTGGTGGTGGTGTTACCTGTGTGACTGGTGGTGGTGTTACCTGTGTGACTGGTGGTGGTGGTGTTACCTGCGTGACTGGTGGTGGTGGTGTTACCTGTGTGACTGGTGGTGGTGGTGTTACCTGTGTGACTGGTGGTGGTGGTGTTACCTGTGTGACTGGTGGTGGTGGTGTTACCTGTGTGACTGGTGGTGGTGTTACCTGTGTGACTGGTGGTGGTAGTGGTGTTACCTGCGTGACTGGTGGTGGTGTTACCTGCGTGACTGGTGGTGGTGTTACCTGTGTGACTGGTGGTGGTGTTACCTGTGTGACTGGTGGTGGTGTTACCTGTGTGACTGGTGGTGGTGTTACCTGTGTGACTGGTGGTGGTGTTACCTGTGTGACTGGTGGTGGTGTTACCTGTGTGACTGGTGGTGGTGTTACCTGTGTGACTGGTGGTGGTGTTACCTGTGTGACTGGTGGTGGTGTTACCTGTGTGACTGGTGGTGGTGTTACCTGTGTGACTGGTGGTGGTGTTACCTGTGTGACTGGTGGTGGTGGTGTTACCTGTGTGACTGATGGTGGTGTTACCTGTGTGACTGGTGGTGGTGGTGTTACCTGTGTGACTGATGGTGGTGTTACCTGTGTGACTGGTGGTGGTGGTGGTGTTACCTGTGTGACTGATGGTGGTGTTACCTGTGTGACTGGTGGTGGTGGTGTTACCTGTGTGACTGATGGTGGTGTTACCTGTGTGACTGGTGGTGGTGTTACCTGTGTGACTGGTGGTGGTGTTACCTGTGTGACTGGTGGTGGTGTTACCTGTGTGACTGGTGGTGGTGTTACCTGTGTGACTGGTGGTGGTGTTACCTGTGTGACTGGTGGTGGTGTTACCTGTGTGACTGGTGGTGGTGGTGTTACCTGCGTGACTGGTGGTGGTGGTGTTACCTGTGTGACTGGTGGTGGTGGTGTTACCTGTGTGACTGGTGGTGGTGGTGTTACCTGTGTGACTGGTGGTGGTGGTGTTACCTGTGTGACTGGTGGTGGTGGTGTTACCTGTGTGACTGGTGGTGGTGTTACCTGTGTGACTGGTGGTGGTAGTGGTGTTACCTGCGTGACTGGTGGTGGTGTTACCTGTGTGACTGGTGGTGGTGTTACCTGTGTGACTGGTGGTGGTGTTACCTGTGTGACTGGTGGTGGTGTTACCTGTGTGACTGGTGGTGGTGTTACCTGTGTGACTGGTGGTGGTGTTACCTGTGTGACTGGTGGTGGTGTTACCTGTGTGACTGGTGGTGGTGTTACCTGTGTGACTGGTGGTGGTGTTACCTGTGTGACTGGTGGTGGTGTTACCTGTGTGACTGGTGGTGGTGGTGTTACCTGTGTGACTGATGGTGGTGTTACCTGTGTGACTGGTGGTGGTGGTGTTACCTGTGTGACTGATGGTGGTGTTACCTGTGTGACTGGTGGTGGTGGTGTTACCTGTGTGACTGATGGTGGTGTTACCTGTGTGACTGGTGGTGGTGTTACCTGTGTGACTGGTGGTGGTGTTACCTGTGTGACTGGTGGTGGTGTTACCTGTGTGACTGGTGGTGGTGTTACCTGTGTGACTGGTGGTGGTGTTACCTGTGTGACTGGTGGTGGTGGTGTTACCTGTGTGACTGGTGGTGGTGGTGTTACCTGTGTGACTGGTGGTGGTGTTACCTGTGTGACTGGTGGTGGTGTTACCTGTGTGACTGGTGGTGGTGTTACCTGTGTGACTGGTGGTGGTGGTGTTACCTGTGTGACTGGTGGTGGTGGTGTTACCTGTGTGACTGATGGTGGTGGTGTTACCTGTGTGACTGGTGTTGGTGGTGTTACCTGTGTGACTGGTGTTGGTGGTGTTACCTGTGTGACTGGTGTTGGTGGTGTTACCTGTGTGACTGGTGTTGGTGGTGTTACCTGTGTGACTGGTGTTGGTGGTGTTACCTGTGTGACTGGTGTTGGTGGTGTTACCTGTGTGACTGGTGTTGGTGGTGTTACCTGTGTGACTGGTGTTGGTGGTGTTACCTGTGTGACTGGTGGTGGTGTTACCTGTGTGACTGGTGGTGGTGTTACCTGTGTGACTGGTGGTGGTGTTACCTGTGTGACTGGTGGTGGTGTTACCTGTGTGACTGGTGGTGGTGTTACCTGTGTGACTGGTGGTGGTGTTACCTGTGTGACTGGTAGTGGTGGTGGTGTTACCTGTGTGACTGGTGGTGGTGTTACCTGTGTGACTGGTGGTGGTGGTGTTACCTGTGTGACTGGTGGTGGTGGTGTTACCTGTGTGACTGGTGGTGGTGGTGTTACCTGTGTGACTGGTGTTGGTGGTGTTACCTGTGTGACTGGTGTTGGTGGTGTTACCTGTGTGACTGGTGTTGGTGGTGTTACCTGTGTGACTGGTGTTGGTGTTACCTGTGTGACTGGTAGTGGTGGTGGTGTTACCTGTGTGACTGGTGGTGGTGTTACCTGTGTGACTGGTGGTGGTGTTACCTGTGTGACTGGTGGTGGTGGTGTTACCTGCGTGACTGGTGGTGGTGGTGTTACCTGTGTGACTGGTGGTGGTGGTGTTACCTGTGTGACTGGTGGTGGTGGTGTTACCTGTGTGACTGGTGGTGGTGGTGTTACCTGTGTGACTGGTGGTGGTGGTGTTACCTGTGTGACTGGTGGTGGTGGTGGTGTTACCTGTGTGACTGGTGGTGGTGGTGGTGTTACCTGTGTGACTGGTGGTGGTAGTGGTGTTACCTGCGTGACTGGTGGTGGTAGTGGTTACCTGCGTGACTGGTGGTGGTGGTGTTACCTGTGTGACTGGTGGTGGTGGTGTTACCTGTGTGACTGGTGGTGGTGGTGTTACCTGTGTGACTGGTGGTGGTGGTGTTACCTGTGTGACTGGTGGTGGTGGTGGTGTTACCTGTGTGACTGGTGGTGGTGTTACCTGTGTGACTGGTGGTGGTAGTGGTGTTACCTGCGTGACTGGTGGTGGTAGTGGTGTTACCTGTGTGACTGGTAGTGGTGGTGTTACCTGTGTGACTGGTGTTGTTACAGAGAGACTGAGACTAATGCAATCCTTCAGCACTAGCAAAACATGGCCAGGCTAACAGCATGAGTAAGCACCAAACATATCGTATGCACACACTTGTGTACACGTGAATGTACACAAGTAAATACATACACACAGACAACGCGTACACACATTCAATGCTACAAAAGTAAGTACCACGGACACATTTGGAAACATTTATTTTCTCGGGAATATTGGCGTGTAAAGAGTGTGTTCAGTCGTGTGTGGCCAGACTGGTGGTGTCTCCACTCTTGGTTCCCTCTTTCTTGCCTCAGTGTGTCATCTAAAATATGATGACGTTTTAGAGCGCTGTAGAACTCTGTATGGTCAATAGCTCTGCCTGAGGCTATAGTGAACTGACCTTTTGCTGCTGGAGAATACGTCCAACTTCGCTTTCCTAGTTACATGGCTTTTTCTCCGGTCAGATCAGTGACTGTCCACGGCCCCGGCCAGGTCCGTGACTGTCCCTAGCCAGGTCCGTGTCTAGGTACCCGGCAATATTATGCATTACCAGCTGTGAGTGGGAACCCTTTTTCCCTTGCAGCGTGATGCCTCCCCCGTCCCTGCCATCTGTTTTAATTAACCCGCCTGACAAGGCAATCAATACAGGTACAGACAGTGGTGCAGGTGTGGCGTGTACTCCCCTAGTTGTAGTCATCTGTTAGTGCCTGCAGCATCGCGCTGCTCTCTCTTGGACCACATCCTGCCAGTCGTTGGTTGTCTAGTGCCATAACTTCAGATTTAAAGTGCTCCTATCATATCATACGGGCTCACCATAGCCCGTGCTACGTGGAATTTTTTATTCCAAGTAGCAAATCTTAAACAACAACAACAACATCCTATCATATCTAATTTTGAAATTGTGGATGGTATTGGCTTCTATGTTCTGTAGTTGATTCGAAGTTTTTTTACTGATGTTTATCGAATAAATTGACATATCTATGGCTCATTTGTGAATCAAGCGTCCTTCTATCCCCTCTGTTCTGTTGGTAATCACTGTAAACAGTTTCTAGTTTTGTCAATCCCAGTATTTTGTATGGCCCAATTATCTCTCTCTTTTCTAGCATCGTTAGGTCCAGCTCTCAGTCTTTCTTCGTACTCCATCCATCGTTATGGGTGAAGCTCTAGGGAGGGGGGGGGGAGCTTCATGGCAAACCTCTTCACTTTTTCAATATTTTTGTGCTTTTTTAGATAAGTGTTCCCGGCAGGGCTGCATATTATTTGACTGATCTCACATAGGTGGTATACAGTGTCCTTGTTGCTTCTTTGTGAAGTCCCTGAAGAATGTTTTAATATTTAGCAATTTAGAATATGCTGCCAGCATTATCCTATTAATGTGTGTTTCTGACATAAGATTTTGTGTAATATCTAATATTGTATCGTTTTCCCTTAGTTATTCCTGGAAGATGGTTTACCTAAATTGGGTTCCATTCTGCCCCCATCTCCTCTCTCCTGTCCTCTCTCTCCTATCATTACTCTAATTATCATCATACACTTGCTGCCTTGAAATCCATTTGAAAGCCATTTCTTGAGCCAACTCTGAAGCACGTTAAAGTTTTCTTTGACTATTTTACAATCTTTATCTGTCTCGACTCTTCTCATTAATTATGCATCATCTGCAAATGTTGACATGGAGAATTTGACCTCCGTGGTTAGGTCATTAAGACGGAAAGGAACAGTCTGGGTCGTTTACTGATCCCTGAGGCACTCCGCTTGTTACTCTACATCAGTCTTGAGTTGTCGCCCCTCGCTGTGGCTCTGACTACTGTCACTCCAAGTTATCACAGGTCACGCCTGGCCTCAGGCCGGGCTTGAGTACCACTCCCTGACTCAGCCATTCTCTTATTGTTCAACACAATGTGTGTCTCATTTGGTATTGATATACAGTTGATCAGTTAAGAAAAGCTTTTTAGAGGAACTTTGCGGTTCCCGCGGGACCTTGGTGCCATTGTACTTGTTGGGCATGTTTGGTGTGTTTGTGGTGCCGGCGAGTTGGTGGGATGCGGGTGTGGTGATGGGGCGTGTCCGGGTCCTCTCTCACCCACCTACCACACAGGGCAAGGTCCGTCAGATAGTTCAATACAAGGAACCACACCACCGCTACCATACACAGTCAGCCGACGAATAAGTTAACAATTGGCTAAGAAATATTGTTGTGACCTGGAAATTATTAGTCGTGTGAGGCCTTAGATTGATAGTGTGTGGACAGTCTTAGAACACCTCAAGTTGTCCCAGGACGAATGGTGAACATTCTCTGGACATTTTCCTCCTCCTCCTCCTCCCCCCTCCCCCCTCCCCCTCTCTTCTCCCTTCTCCCCCTTTTTCTCTCTGCTCCTTCCTTACTCCTTCCTGCCCCTTCCTCCAAGTATCAGACATAATACGCCTAAAGGGTGATAAATCTATTTATATTTTAC
The DNA here is from genome assembly GCF_040958095.1 of Procambarus clarkii. Lineage (NCBI taxonomy): Eukaryota > Metazoa > Arthropoda > Malacostraca > Decapoda > Cambaridae > Procambarus > Procambarus clarkii. Next base: position 9,002,837 of record NC_091200.1, on the reverse strand, counting down.
CATCAGGTTAATTCAATTATATCAATACTAGGAGAGTTGCAGTGATAATGATGATACTGAAGACTGTGGTAGGCACAGTGGGTGGAGGACATAGACTTGAGAGGTGGTGGTGTAGGGCCCGGCGTGCTCACAAGGCTCCTGCAGTTCCCCAGGTGTGACCACTGGCAGGCAGGTGGGGAACAGGTCACTATAGGCGTGGAGAGCGGGTCAGAGAGGCGCTCGTAGAGCGGGTCAGAGGTGCTCATAGAGCGGTTCAGAGGTGCTCATAGAGCGGGTCAGAGGTGCTCATAGAGCGGGTCAGAGAGGTGGTGGGAGGCCTTGTGGCTGGTGGCGGCGGCGGCGGCGGCTTGATGTACGAGGTGCTCCAAACGCTGCTCGTAATTACCGCCTTTATAACATATATATCAATACTCCAGCTACTAAGTTACCACTGTAATTTGATAGAACATCGTAATACTAATAGTAATAATAACTTATTTAGTAATATTTAATGAGTAGTTACAAGAGGGCCTCGCTGGCAGAATTACTCCCACTGTTCGCTCTGTTTGCTTAAACAATTTATGAGCGTTAATTGCCCCGTTAAGCGAGGGGTTTTTCAGGTTAATATTGTAAAAGCGTTTGGATGTTTTGTGCTCCGTTACGAGAGGTTTTGTTGTGTGACGGTGGAGGGTCAGCCCCAGCTTCCTCGTGTAATATATCACGGTAATGAGGCGCTACTGTTATACTGTGTGCGGATAATTACTGGTGTTTAGGTGAGGCATCAACAGTGGCATTCTCATTGACTCATAACCTGCCGTGAGTGTAAGGTACATGAAGGCAACGTTGTGTATCAAGAAGGTAAGGCTTACCTTACCCCTCAACAGAGGGAAAAACTGACTGAGCTTACCCAAATCATATTTTACATGTTAATAGGTTAGTGTGATTACAGGTCACCCCCTCCTCCCTGCCTCTGTCGTTATTAGGTTCCGCTCTCCTTCCTGCCTTTGTGGGTCTGGGACGCGTCTTATACTTATAGATGGTTAGACCTGAGTGTAAACAACCTGAGCCTCATTCTCCTCCACCTTTCCATAGCCTAATTTCAACCCACTGACCAATTAACAGCCGTCATAGTTGTGATGGGGAGGAGGCTATAGCTGCCTGGGCAACCCGTCCTCTTAAAAATAACGTCACTTTTGCCTCGTATGCGCACTATGGCCAAATTTGGACGTAATTTGAAATGAAATACTCACAAAAGTGACATACTGTTCCGTTTTCTGTTTGAGTCTGGCCTACGCGGACAGGTTAGGAGAGGATACTTTCAATTAACGTTTTTCATAACGTTTTGAAACTTTACAAGAATTACCTGCCCACCTAACCTATCAGAGGACCCTTAACTTACTGTTGTTGAAAAAAAAAATCCCAAATCTATTCATTTTTTTTCATTTTCAAATTACGTCCACTTTCTGCCATACTGCCAAAAGCAACGTTATTTTTAAGAGGACAGGTTGGACTGTGCCGCTGGTGTGTTGTTTTATAATAGTTATTGTGGCTGTTTTGTGGTCTACTGCACCACACACACTGTCCTCATCCTGGTCTAGTGCACCACACACTATCCTCATCCTGGTCTTACTGCACCACACACTATCCTCATCCTGGTCTTACTGCACCACACACTATCCTCATCCTGGGGTGGGTGTGTGTGTGTGTGTGTGTGTGTGTGTGTGTGTGTGTGTGTGTGTGTGTGTGTGTGTGGAGGCGGCTCCCTCAACCTATGGTGTTGAGCTGATGATGGGTGGCCCCAATCCTCCAGGATGACACTGCCAACTTGCCTCCCTTGGTTAGTCTTTTGTGCTGCCTGCTTGATTACCTGCTTCTCTGTGCTCCTGCTCCTGCTTCTTAGTTGCTGCTGCCCAGAGTGAAGAGAGGAGAGAGAGATAAGGAAGGTAAAGGAGAGCGAAGATACACAGTGAACAGGCAGGTGATGACGGGGAGGAGGGGAAGATGGATAAACAGAGGGAAGAGTGGGAATAAAGAAGAGAGCGAGGTATATAAGGGTGAAGGGGAGGTACTCGCTAAAGATACAATGAGCGAGTAATTTTGAGGAAGGAAATAAGATGATACGGAATTGTGGGGGAAAATGATTGGTATAATGACGATAAATCATGAGATAAAGGAAATATATAGGAGAGGTATGGAGACATGCACGCCACTCCTCCAGTGCCCGTGTCACTCGTGAGTGTCAGCGTGTAGCCAAGATGTGTTTACTAGTTGTGTTTTTGCGGGGGTTGAGCTTTGCTCTTTCGGCCCGCCTCTCAACTGTCAATCAACTGTTTACTATTATTTTTTTTCCCCACACCACACACACACACACACACACACACACACACACACACACACACACACACACACACACACACACACACACACACACACACACACACACACACACACACACACACACACACACACACACACACACACACACACACACACACACACACACACACACACACACACACACACACACACACACACACACACACACACACACACACACACACACACACACACACACACACACACACACACACACACACACACACACACACACACACACACACACACACACACACACACACACACACACACACACACACACACACACACACACACACACACACACACACACACACACACACACACACACACACACACACACACACACACACACACACACACACACCCCAGGAAGCAGCCCGTGACAGCTGACTAACTCCCAGGTACCTATTTACTGCTAGGTAACAGGGGCACTTAGGGTGAAAGAAACTTTGCCCATTTGTTTCTGCCTCGTGCGGGAATCGAACCCGCGCCACAGAATTACGAGTCCTGCGCGCTATTCACCAGGCTACCAGGCCCCCTAGATGGTTCCTCCCTGCTGCCCTTCTCTATAGTTCCTCACCTTGCCTCTCTCCTCTCGTCCCTCCTCCTAACATTTATCACTTTCCCTTCCCTTTCCTCTGTTTCCCTTCTCTTACACTCTGTTCCTTTATCGCTTCCCTCTGCCTCCCTTTATCACCGTAGTCCATCTCCATTTATGTCTTCCGCCTATCTCCTCCCTTCTCATTACCCCTCAACCCTTCTATTCTTTCCAACTTTCCCAATCTCCTTCCTTCCTTACCCTTACATCTTCAGTTCTTACCTTTATCTCCCCCTGCCTTCTACACCTCCGTCCCTCCCGCCTGCCCTCCGCCCTCCCGCCTGCCCTCCGCCCTCCCGCCTGCCCTCCGCCCTCCCGCCTGCCCTCCGCCCTCCCGCCTGCCCTCCGCCCTCCCGCCTGCCCTCCGCCCTCCCACCTGCCCTCCGCCCTCCCACCTGCCCTCCGCCCTCCTGGGAATATGGTCACCTAGTAATAAGTTTGGACTCCACATAATCTACTCAGGCTTCTGAAGCAGGACTGTTCCTCCCTTCCGTTCTTCATTTCCATTTATCTGTCCCTCTCTCTGTCTTCTTCCCTATATTATTTCTTCTCATTTTTCTTTCCATATTTGATTTTTGTTTTCATATCCTGCTATCCTGTCCTCCTCTCTTTTATCCCTTCCTCCCAAATTTTCTTTCTTCTCTTCCTTTTTTTCTCTTTCCCGTCTACATACTCCTCAGTCCTTTCCCATCTCTGAGGGAAATTCTGACTGTCTATCTACCCACAGGTAGATAGAATACTCTCATTACCCAGCAAACTAGCTCTCTCTCTCTCTCTCTCTCTCTCTCTCTCTCTCTCTCTCTCTCTCTCTCTCTCTGTCTCTGTCTGTCTGTCTGTCTGTCTGTCTGTCTGTCGTCGTCAGGTAACAACACAGTTCCTCCCTCACCTGGCGACCTGCTACTTACCTTAATTATCGGTCATACAGGTAGATGAGCTGTGGAGATCCCCCCCCCCCCATCCTGCTGATGATCACGCTAGCTTCTGAGCCCCTAAGTCTTAAGTTATAAGTCTATTATGCTTCGTCTTAAACTTCAGAGCCGTCATTGAAAGCTGGAAGACTGTAAGACTAGTTATACGTCTGATAATATACGTCAAGAGCTGTTTTTAAGTCTGAAGTTACAGGTACAGAGTTTGGTGTTGTGGTAATATTGACACAAAATTTTAATATAATGTTTTAAGTTAAAATTTCCAGGTTTTAGGTCATAAGCTCTTAAGCTTATGTCAGAGGCTCTTAAGTTGGAAATAATATTTAATAAGTTTTAAGGTTTAAGTTGTATTTCGTTAGCTGTAACTTCGAAATACAAGACTGAAGGTTCTAAATCTGAAATTGGGTGCTCCAAGTCCTGAGGCTTGACAAAGGTTATGCTTTTGTTTACAATTCTGGAATTTTATTATAATTTATTAAAATTTATAACTCATATAATGTGAACAGAAAATCCCAAGTCTCCAAATTAATTAAAGTAGAAAGTTTAAAATCATATATTGCTCCATTAACTAACGAAAAACTTTTAAATCTTTTATAAATGTAAAGTACAGTAATAAAGAAGATGGCGTGACTTTGTCAAGATATTTTGTTATCGCAAGCAAGTTCAAATGACAAACTGTTGCAAAATAAAAGTGTCACGTTTGTAGATCAATTTTATAGTATTTATATCAAAATTGTTCAAATTTCTTTGAATAAGCAACTTGAAAAATCAAACTAAATCCGCTAAAAATTGTTCAGTCTGTATTCCCTAGAGTACAGGCCAGAGAGAGTCTTTTACAGTTGGGAAATATTAGAGAAACTGGTTCTAAATCTGCACAGGGAAATAGCTCCGTGCGAGACCGGGAGGCGTGATAAAGTGTACAAAATTGTTCCTTTGAACAGTAGTGAAATGGATACGCTAAGAGGCGAGGCTGTTCAAGAGAGAGCTTGATAAACACTTCCATAGGATGCCTGATTAATGGGCTGTAAGTCATACGCCAGACTACCAACAGCGGCATCTAACAGCCTGGTTGACCAGACTATCAACCAGGAGGCCTGGTTAGAGAACGGGCCGCGGGAAACTGATCCTCGGAACCTCCTCATTATGACAGCAAGGTTGTATTAGAGCTTTGCTTAAGGCTTTTTTGTAACTATGTACACCATAGTACAAACATTGATGTAGTAAGCAATTAGATAGTAGAATTTGGTACTATTCACTTTATAGTCGGAAAAAATTAAGATAAAAAACAAACTTAAATATTCCTAGGCCTAATATAGCACACACATGTACTATGTTGACCAGACCACACACTAGAAGGTGAAGGGCTTGACGTGTGGGTGAACGACTTGTGTGAAGTCGTCCCCCTCACCTTCTAGTGTGTGGTCGTCCCCCTCACCTTCTAGTGTGTGGTCGTCCCCCTCACCTTCTAGTGTGTGGTCGTCCCCCTCACCTTCTAGTGTGTAGTCGTCCCCCTCACCTTCTAGTGTGTGGTCGTCCCCCTCACCTTCTAGTGTGTGGTCGTCCCCCTCACCTTCTAGTGTGTGGTCGTCCCCCTCACCTTGTAGTGTGTGGTCGTCCCCCTCACCTTGTAGTGTGTGGTCGTCCCCCTCACCTTGTAGTGTGTGGTCGTCCCCCTCACCTTCTAGTGTGTGGTCGTCCCCCTCACCTTCTAGTGTGTGGTCGTCCCCCTCACCTTCTAGTGTGTGGTCGTCCCCCTCACCTTCTAGTGTGTGGTCGTCCCCCTCACCTTCTAGTGTGTAGTCGTCCCCCTCACCTAGTGTGTGGTCGTCCCCCTCACCTTCTAGTGTGTGGTCGTCCCCCTCACCTTCTAGTGTGTGGTCGTCCCCCTCACCTTCTAGTGTGTGGTCGTCCCCCTCACCTTCTAGTGTGTGGTCGTCCCCCTCACCTTCTAGTGTGTGGTCGTCCCCCTCACCTTCTAGTGTGTGGTCGTCCCCCTCACCTTCTAGTGTGTGGTCGTCCCCCTCACCTTCTAGTGTGTAGTCGTCCCCCTCACCTTCTAGTGTGTGGTCGTCCCCCTCACCTTGTAGTGTGTGGTCGTCCCCCTCACCTTGTAGTGTGTGGTCGTCCCCCTCACCTTCTAGTGTGTGGTCGTCCCCCTCACCTTGTAGTGTGTGGTCGTCCCCCTCACCTTGTAGTGTGTGGTCGTCCCCCTCACCTTGTAGTGTGTGGTCGTCCCCCTCACCTTGTAGTGTGTGGTCGTCCCCCTCACCTTGTAGTGTGTAGTCGTCCCCCTCACCTTGTAGTGTGTGGTCGTCCCCCTCACCTTGTAGTGTGTGGTCGTCCCCCTCACCTTGTAGTGTGTGGTCGTCCCCCTCACCTTGTAGTGTGTGGTCGTCCCCCTCACCTTGTAGTGTGTGGTCGTCCCCCTCACCTTGTAGTGTGTGGTCGTCCCCCTCACCTTGTAGTGTGTGGTCGTCCCCCTCACCTTGTAGTGTGTGGTCGTCCCCCTCACCTTGTAGTGTGTGGTCGTCCCCCTCACCTTGTAGTGTGTGGTCGTCCCCCTCACCTTGTAGTGTGTGGTCGTCCCCCTCACCTTGTAGTGTGTGGTCTGGTCAACATACCTCAGCCACGTTATTGTGACTCATCGCCTGCACATATGTACTATATTAGGCCTCAGATAGCGTGTATTAGGCCTAGGAAGGTTAGGTTAGGTTGGTTTCATAGTCTTTGCAACCTAAATATTTAAAGGTTTGTCCAAATTCAGTTGTACCGATTTGTTATACTCAAATTCTATGTCAGTTGAAATGTAACCAATCACAGGCAAGGAGGCCTCTGACGTCATGCCAGACAGAGGAGCATCAGCGATGCTCCCAGCAGCCTCAGTTCTCCTCACAGACTCAGAGTAGGTAGACCTCGGTTGGCCAGATATATACCTTGTTGTCTCGGTCAATAAATATATACAGAAGCGACTACTGTGTCTACATTCAACCTGAACAAGGCAAACGAATAGATTTCTAGTTTATCGCGTTGTAGGTGGGTGTATGTAGTGTGGTACTACATACCACACTATATAGTGAACTACATAGTGTAGTGTGGTCGGTGCTGTCAGTACCACCAACACGGCAGGATGGGCTGAGTATGTTCTGGGCCACGTCTGCCCTGGTTGATGGGGTTCTGGGAGTTCTTCTACTTCCCAAGCCCGGCCCGAGGCCAGGCTTGACTTGAGAGTTTGGTCCACCAGGCTGTTGCTTGGAGCGGCCCGCAGGCCCACATCAGGCCCCTCTCAGTTGTTGGATTCATTTTCTTATGATTTGTGTAGTGGTGTAATTACCTGCATTTCAGTTGTGTTAGTGTCATGTCAGGACCTGTGGAAGTGGGATGACGTAGCCAGTAGGGCGAGACATTATACAAACATTGGAGGCACGTTCAGAACTAGGGTAGAATCCCTTATTAGGGCTGCATTACCCGTGGAGGACCCAATGACACTTATTTTCGCCCTGCTCTCAGGAAATGTACAATTACCGCAATCGCTTTCAATTAGACTCACATTACCCCTAGTGGTCAACCCCCCCCCCCCCCCAACCCCTACTCCCCAGTTACCATCCCCCGCTTCCCCCCTTTCACTCACCCCCCACCCCCTCCTCACACCCCGGCCTAAGAACAATTAGATCTGAGAGACGAGAGAGTGAGGTGAGCGTTACAGTGATACAGACTATATGGCAGACAGGGTTACAAGCATGGTCAGTGAACTCTCAGAAAGCACCTAAATTATTGGGATTGTCTCAAAGCCCTCCAAATGTACTCACTAGAAAGAAGACGAGAGAGATATCAAATAATATACACCTGGAAGATACTGGAGGGCCAAGTACCAAATCTACACAGTAAAATAACAACGTACTGGAGTGAACGATATGGAAGAAAATGTAGAATAGAACCAGTGAAGAGCAGAGGTGCCATAGGCACAATCAGAGAACACTGTATAAACATCAGAGGTCCGCGGTTGTTCAACGTCCTCCCAGCAAGCATAAGAAATATTGCCGGAACAACCGTGGACATTTTCAAGAGGAAACTAGATTTGTTCCTCCAAGGAGTGCCGGACCAACCGGGCTGTGGTGGGTAGGTGGGCCTGCGGGCCGCTCCAAGCAACAGCCTGGTGGACCAAACTCTCACAAGTCAAGCCTGGCCTCGGGCCGGGCTTGGGGAGTAGAACAACTCCCAGAACCCCATCAACCAGGTATCAACCAGGTATCAACCAGACTACTCGTGCATGTTCGAATACAACGAAGACTTGATGAGCAGCATAAGTACTGCGGACAGCTGCAAAGCAACGACAAGATTGCATAAACAAGCTGCAAGAATGGTCGTTGGAGGTGAGTTGCAGTAACTGCCTGGTGAAGGGAGGTGGGTGTCGGCGTGAAGCAGCTGAGGCAAGGTGCCATATGAGAGGAAACCAGTTCCAGGAGGCCAAGAGACCAGGCTGGTAGCCACAGAACAAGAAGCCCATCCCCCATACACACACACACACACACACACACACACAGCCTGGGTCTCGCCACACGCGGGTAACGCTCCTTCCAGAGCTGACTGGTAACAGCTGCCAGGTTAGACCAAGGGAAGTGAGTCGCAGGTGGTTGTAAAAGTGAAAAACCGTGCGAGTTATGATCGAGGTACACAGTACTGAGGGAGGCGGCTTGACAGATTGGAACACAGCTACGCTGAGGGGAGAGACTCGGGTATACTGAGGAGAATTGCTTTGACTCGTGTTCGGTGTCAGAGTAGTGAAAAGCTACTATTTGTAAATGAAGTGATGGACGCAAATTTCATCACTGAGTTGTGTTGACGATAGGGCTTAAAGGATTCAGAGAGTAAGCACCAGTTGATTGAAGGTCGCCAAACAATTCCCGCAAGTGCAGATAACTGTATATAAAATTACTCTTACACACAAATTAGTACCCAAATGAGCCACAAAGAAAAAAAATAATTGTCAGAGTAGTTAACATAGAATACACTAGGAAGTGATGTAGTGAAGGCGGGCTCCATACACAGCTTCAAATGTAGATATGATCAAAGAGCCGAAGCTCAAGCACCACAAGCACAATTAGGTGAGTGTACACACACACACGCACACACACACACACACACACACACACACACACACACACACACACACACACACACACACACACACACACACACACACGCACGCACGCACGCAGGGGCGATGACGGTTACCATGAGCGGTAGTGTGCGGTCACCATAGAGACCAGACGCACAGTCAACATAACCTTTGTGGTTCTAATGCCTGGTGTTGTTTTTCACCGTGACAAATCAAGATGCCTTGACAAACACTTTCATCATTATTAATGGCATGTGTTTTACAGACTAATAACTTTTTTTTTTAAAGAAAAACACATTGTACAAAAAACAAACAGAAGAAACAATACATGAATACACACAAAAGAAAACAAATAACGAATAAGACAGGAAAGCACACCGAACATACACAGGAATAACCAAGAATGAAATTACACATGACACAAAGCATAAAACAGAAAAGCCCTAAACGGGCACAGGACACATGACAAAAAACAGAATGTGACAAACCAACAACACATGCAATAAATAACATAAAACATAATACATAATCACATCCAGAAAATCGTAAAGACAAAGAAAACATACGATCAAAACCAGCCTTACATCCCACACACACACACAGACACACACATAGCAGGCCTCAAAAAGGCAGACGAACACATACCGGAACAGACCCATGCAGGAGCCAGGAACAGACACCCACACCACACACCTGCACACATAAGGACACCCTCCCGGGCACGCAGGCACCGGGAATCAAAACCACACATACATGCAAGAGCAAGCACCAAGCAATACGAAGACAAACAAGCAAACAAAACACAAACACACGAACTACTACTTATCTGGGTACTCCTTCGCCGGAAAACGTAAGCAGTAAGCCTCCCAAACCAAGAGGTCGTCATCAGAGATCGGACGACCAGGAGCCGCACAAGGGCGAGGCATTAAATCCGGCACGCCAATGACAAAACCCGGCGCCCGCAGAACCCAAATGGAAGTAGAGTTCCACGGAACAGAACGCACCAGGTCATCAAAGACAAACTCCATAGGGCTAGACCTATCAAACACTTTCCCGGATGGTAAAATGAAAGGGAAAAGGGTTCCTCCTAGGAGGGCGGTCACAGGGCCACGTATGGAGGAAGCACACCGGGTGGCACACAAGGCCGCTCATCAGTTCGCGCACCAAGTCCCTTGTTGGGCGCTGAACAGAGCACCGCGCAGGGGGGACCCACAGATGTCAGGTCCCCCCACCACCGGGAACAGGATCAGAGGCTCCCCGGCGCACATCCTTCAGTAACACCACTACGAGGTCGCGATCACCAGGGGCAACTGCCCACGGAGGGGAGCCACTAACAGGCGACGCAGGGTCCGACACAGAAGGCAGCACTGAGCTACCCACATTACCGTCAACCACATCGTAACACACATCAGCCCACGGCCGAGAAGGGGACGCATCCTCATCCGGACGAGAGCACTTAGGGGGGTAGAAATAGCCTAAGCTACTCTATCCCTTTGAGATGTATTTATTGCTTATCTCAATAAACATACTTGAACTTGAACTTGAGAGCACTTAGGACAGGCCGCTGACCGTCAGAGCTGTCACCCCCCGCAGGTGGAGCCCGAGAAGAACCGCCGACAGCCCGCCACAAAATCGGGGAAGCACGACCACGCAGAATGTCAGCCTCAACGACGCCGGGGGACGAAGCCGCCACCCACCAAGGAGACCGGAACCGGAGAATCAACAGGCGCGGCCGACAGAAGGGAAGGGTCCAGCACAGGCGAGGGAGCCTGCGGCGACGTCTGATGCAGCAGACGAGACGAGGCGTGGACAAGTGCAGAAGCCATCGGAAGCGAAAGGACTGACTGCCGGGGTGGGGCCGCACACCCCACAACCCCATCGCGGACACCATCAACCGTGACCGGTGGCCACGACGACCACCCCCTCCAATGGCGGGTCCATGCACTTCACAGACTAACAACTAGTGCTAACTTATCCTGATGCTGGTCTCTGATATTGCCTTTCCAGCGCCTCAGTTACTTTCAAAAGGATATTCTGCACATCACCATTCGGTATCCCTCCTTGGACTACCGCCTTCGTGCCAATGCTTCCTGCTCAATGTGACAGTTCAGGAGTCAATACAATAATTGTGGTGGTAACCAAGAGGTTAGACGAGTATTGTGTTATGCGGCGCCAGTGACTGCTTGTTGCCCAAGGAGCCCAAGAAACCATTCATCCCAACCTGTCATAGACAGTGCAGGTCGGAGAGGTTAGAGTCTTTAACTTAATATGCTTTCATTTGCAAATATAACGTAATTTCGGTCATTTCTTAGATGCACAAAATAAGGTAGTAGTTGAGTCGTGTATAGACCGCAATTATGATGGTGACAGTCGTTGTTATATGGCGGTAATGATGTAGCGTGCATGTCTCGGTAACTAGGTAACTATCCAGCCACTGGTAGCCGTCCTTCAATAGTGGTCAGAGGTAGTATTAGAAGGAGGAGGAGGAGGCCTCCTCCTTCCCCCCAGCACCAACATTGGACACAGGAGAAAGTCGTTCAAATTAATATTGTTGAAGCGTGAGCCAGGAGGACAAGCGGACAAGCGACAAGTGAGCCAGGGAGGACAAGCGTGTTAAGTTGTGTCCGTGCACGATGGGTGCTTCACGCCCCCAAACAATTAATCTTGCATCACACTTGAGGCAGGGCCCCCCTGCACGCTCGCTCTAATAACCATCAGTGCCACTTGCTGTCAGCAGCGGGTGCCACCAGTGACAGTAACATGACAACCTTGTCCTCCTGCACCATCACCACCATACGACACTGGAAGAGAATGGCTTCTTGAGGTTATCAAGAGATGATTTCGGGGCTTTAGTGTCCCCGCGGCCCGGTCCTCGACCAGGCCTCCAACCCCAGGAAGCAGCCTGTGACAGCTGACTAACACCCAGGTATCTATTTTACTGCTAGGTAACAGAGGCATAGGGTGAAAGAAACTCTGCCCATTGTTTCTCACCGGCGCCTGGGATCGAACCATGGCAACATGACCTTAATAACCCTCCACATGCTGATATGTTCTTCCCAACACCAAACCAGAAATAAGGAAACCCTTCCACTGTGAGATTAACAGGCCAGAAGGAAGAATTATTAAACAAGGTAAGTGTATATGAGGTTGACAGATGTATATTGTGAAAGGTAACTTTTATCTTTCATAATATAGATCTTTACCTTTTATAGATCTAATATAGTTCTGTACCTTTATTATGAAAGGTAACCAGCTTCCGATGATTAAGATATGATTAATGGCTATTCGGATGTGTAGTAATTTCCAGTTATAGAAGAGATGTATCTGTGATACTCTTATCTGGGACTATGGTGTGGTTTAGTGCGTGTGTACAAGAGTACCCGTTAGGTACAGTGGCGAGGCTTGTCATTCACAGCTTCGCCCTTCACTCGGGGCGAGGTGATAACACCCGTTATTCCACTAGCCTTATAGAGAAAGATGAAGGTGGATGAGCTGGGTGACTGGGCTCATCCACCTGTGTGCGCGCTAGGCGCGCTTGGAGAAAAGGATGGAGATTGAGCGTGCAAGTGCTGCTCTCCTTCACTCGTGCGTATGAGACATGCGTCACAACACAGACGGGATATACTTCACAAGATGCACAGTTGCGTTAATATCCAGTCACTCTCGTGGATGTTGAACATGTAGGGGAAGCGGTCATACCCTCCCTGTCTAGCCTGAGGCTGAGGACTACTCCCTCCTCCAGCCATCATAGCTGAGTGAGGCTTCTCGAAATTTTCACTAACCTTTCCTACTCATCCTTGCTGTTCTATGTTTCTCACTCACATCTTTTACCCATCCCCCTTCTTCCTCATCTCAGTGACCCAGATGGATCGGCGCCAAGAGAGATTATTCAATCAATAAACTCGCTTTCGCCTCCTTCTCTTCCTTCCCTAATCTCATTCACTTCCTCCCTTTCTCTCTTCCGCTACTTCCTCTTCATTGTATCTTTGGCGCTGTGTCCCGTGGCCTTTCCCTTGCCATTCCACGTCTTACCCCCCTACTCTTGGTCCCCCTCCATGATACATGTTGAGAGTGACCCCAGGCTGTGTGGCCCGACCCCAGCTGCTGCCTCTGACCCTTCTGCTGCCTCTCTTATTGCCCTCCTACGTTGCTTTACTGCATCCTTGTCTTTACTGTTACTTTTATTATACGCGTGTTTGGTGCCTTGCGAGCTCCGCCTGGGAATTATAGTAAGACGTGTTGCGTCTATCATGGCCTTATGGTCGGCACGATGGCTCCTATTGTGCCACACTCCTCTTTTGTACAGGCAATAATGGTATATTTGTTCCAGAAGTTCACCGCCCTTACTTTTAGTTAGTTAACACTTTTAGTTAAATTGCTTTTCTAAAAAAAAAAATCCACATTCTGGCTGTGTCGTCTAGAATCTGGGTGTGTTGGCCCTGCCAGGCCTCTCCCTGCCCTGCCAGGCCTCTCCCTGCCCTGCCAGGCCTCTCCCTGCCCTGCCAGGCCTCTCCCTGGGCTCTTCCGTTCACCCATCGTCCCGGATATTGGGTTTTCCACCAGGTTTATATAATGTGCCAGGCCTGAGAGGGAAGGAAGGGGGTCCTGCTTCACTTAGGCCGGTATCATAAAGTAGAATACTCAAGTCGCTTGACGTGAAGCCTAACAAAAGTTAGTTCTGTGGTGCACACACTCGCCGTGTCAGCCCTACCCTTTGGCACAGATTTATCCCTGCGCACTTTCCAGCGGTATGGTCCGGGTTGTAGACTGCTTTATAGTTTTCTCTAATATTTCCGGCGTAAGCGTTCTTGAGAGTTTTCCCCCCATACTCTTCCAGGGAGTGGTCGTTGGGCGTCAACGAGCCAACTTGTTCCAGGAGCCATGCCAGGCTGACTGGGGTAGGGGGAGGGGTTGAGGCGGGCGGGCCAGGGATATTGGGTCTTACTCTCAGCCTGCCTGAGGCCTCACTCTCTGGGGGTTTTCAGGTAGCGAGCTTTTTAAATGGATGGGATGGGATGTATGGCAGTTTAGGAGGGTTTAGCCGTGATAAATGGGTTTAATGGGCGTGTTTTTAGTTGGCTGAAGTTTTTATAGGGAAGGGTGGGGTAGGGAAGTGCGTGGCGCGGTCCTTTAGTGTTTTATTCCATTACCCAGTCGACAGTCCTCTGTGGCGTTGATGTCTTATAGAGCCTTGTCTGAGGGCGTGATCCACATTCATCAAAATGCTGTATATAAACGTGATCATAGAGACACGAGCTTCCAAAGACCCATTCGTGTATTACACTATTATTTGAGTGCAGGACACAGTGGCACCTTACCTGGTTGTTACCTTTTGTGGTTCCGAGTATCAGTACCACAGAGGTCTAGTCACTGACCAAATCTCCTGGCTGACGATCTGCTCAACCAGGACCCGGATTCACGAAGCAGTTACGCAAGCACTTACGAACCTGTACATCTTTTCTCAATCTTTGGCGGCTTTGTTTACAATTATTAAACAATTAATGAGCTCCGAAGCACCAGGATGCTCTTTATAACAATAACAACAGTTGACTGAAGTTTTCATGCTTGTAAACTGTTTAATAAATGTAACCGAAACTGTCGAAGATTGAGGAAAGATGTACACGTTCGTAAATACTTGCGTAACAACCCGTCCTCCAAAGACCCAAAAGTGATTCCATGCACCCGCCAAACCCCCTGTTTATGAATGAGAAACAGTATATACACCAACCCGTCCTCGACTCAAGTCCATTACATCCAGCGGTCGACTCCACAGACGTATTCATAAATTTTAACATGCTGTTCATTCAAAACGGGAATTTTCTCAAATATAAATTAGTATTATATTAGCATATTGTGCATATATAGACATAGGTTTGGTTAGGTGTTTAGGTTCTGTTAGCGATTATTTGTATTTTTAGTACGTGGATGAAGCATTTACAGCGTTGTGGTTCGAACAAAATTCGTCAGTGAAGCACATGTTCCGGAAGTGTTCGAACGAAATCAGTTGAGTCGTGTGTAAACCGTTTTTTTATTCATAAACAGGGGGTTTGGCGGGTGCATGGACAGCCCGTCTTCCAAACAAAGATCCAAAAGTGATTCCATGCACCCGCCAAACCCCCTGTTTATGAATGAAAAGCGGTTTACACACGACTCACAACTGCTGACGTTCGAACATATCCGGAACAAGTGCTTCACTGACGAATTTTGTTCGAACCACAACGCTGTAAATGCTTCACCCACGTACTACAAATACAAATAATCACCAACAGAACCTAAACACCTAACCTAACCTAACCTATGCCTATTTATACACAATATGCTAATATATTATAATATTAATTTATACTTGAGAAAATTACCGTTTTGAATGAACAGCATGTTGAAATATATGAATGCGTCTGTGGGGTTGACCGCTGAATGTAATGGACTTGAGTCGAGGATGGGTTGGCATGGAATCACTTTTGGGTCTTTGTTTGGAGGGCAGGCTGACACACGACTCACAACTGATTTCATCCGAACACTTCCGGAACAAGTGCTTCACTGACGAATTTTGTTCGAACCACAACGCTGTAAATGCTTCATCCACGTGCTACAAATACAAATAATCGCCAACAGAACCTAAACACCTAACCTAACCAATGCCTATATATGCACAATATGCTAATATAATATTAATTTATATTAGAGAAAATTCCCGTTTTGAATGTTAAAATTTATTAATGCGTCTGTGGGGTCGACCGCTGGATGTAATGGACTTTAGTCGAAGACCTTTACGTCTGGACTTAGTCGAAGACCCTTTGAGGAGGCCTGGTCGACGACCGGGCCGCGGGGACGCTAAGCCCCGGAAGCACCTCAAGGTAACCTCAAGGTAAGACGGGTTGTGCGTAACTGCGTCGTGAATCTGGCCCCAGGCGCTGCACACAGTCTTGAGTGCAGCGACGTTTGCCACGTTCCTTACTGAACAGTGAGAGAGGTTGGATGTCCCTTTGAACATTTTGCCAGTATGGCGCGTGCTGCTGCCCTCATTATTCTGCTGATGTGGGCTTCTAGGTTTACATCTCCAGTTATCTCCACCCCTAAGTCATTTTTTCCACAATTGGCAAATTGTCTTCTGTTCATTTTGTGTGTGTGTGTGTGTGTGTGTGTGTGTGAGTGTGAGTGTTTGCGTATTCACCTAGTTATGCTTGCGGGGGTCGAGCTCTGCTCTTTCGGCCCGCCTCTCAACTGTCAATCAACTGTTTCTAACTACTACTGCTATTTTTTACCACACACACACACACACACACACACACACACACACACACACACGCACACGCACACGCACACACACACCAACCAGGAAGCAGCCCGTGACAGCTGACTAACTCCCAGGTACCTATTTACTGCTAGGTAACAGGGACATAGGGTGAAAGAAACTTTGCCCATCGTTTCTCGCCGGCGTCCGGGATCGAACCCGCGACCACAGGATCACGTGCCCACCGTGCTTTCCGCTCGGCCGCCGGCACCCTGGGTGTGTGTGTGGGGCTGAATACAAGCAAGTTATAAGGGTGCTCGTGAACTTGGAACAGGTGGCTGCTCTTGGGGTGTGAATAATTAAAGGCACACTTGTAGAGGGGCGGGAGGTGGGGGGGGGGGGGGAGAGGGTCATGCACTGAGGGGGGGGGCGAGATGCTGAGTACACTAGGGAGACAGCAGGTTGTCAGTCTCTCTGACAACCAAGAGACAATGGAGAGGGAGACAGAAGCAAGAGAGAGTTTAAGGTGAATTAGTTGCACTAAACGAGGATAATCTGAGACTAAAGGAGAGCTGTAAGCGGCGAGGTTATCTTGAGTTGATTTCGGGGCTTTAGTGTCCCCGCGGCCCGGTCCTTGACCAGGCCTCCACCCCCAGGAAGCAGCCCGTGACAGCTGACAAACACCCAGGTACCTATTTACTGCTAGGTAACAGGGGCATTCAGGGTGAAAGAAACTTTGCCCATTTGTTTCTGCCTCGTGCGGGAATCGAACCCGCTCCACAGAATTACGAGTCCTGCACACTATCATCCAGGCTACGAGGCCCCTACGAGGCGAGGCCCTAGTGTCATACTGAACGGTCTTTAGTAGTAGGTAGGTCTCTCTATGGTCCCGGGTCAGGTCTCTCTCTGGTCCTGGGTCAGGTCTCCCCGTGGTCCCGGGTCAGGTCTCCCCGTGGTCCCGGGTCAGGTCTCCCCGTGGTCCCGGGTCAGGTCTCCCCGTGGTCCCGGGTCAGGTCTCCCCGTGGTGCCGGGTCAGGTCTCCCCGTGGTCCCGGGTCAGGTCTCCCCGTGGTCCCGGGTCAGGTCTCCCCGTGGTCCCGGGTCAGGTCTCCCCGTGGTCCCGGGTCAGGTCTCCCCGTGGTCCCGGGTCAGGTCTCCCCGTGGTCCCGGGTCAGGTCTCCCCGTGGTCCCGGGTCAGGTCTCCCCGTGGTCCCGGGTCAGGTCTCCCCATGGTCCCGGGTCATGGACGCACTGATCAATTTTAAGATGCTGTTCATTCAAAATAGGAATTCTCTAAAATATAAATATTTTTCTTTTATATTTGAACAGAATTGTTAAGTAAAATTCTGTCTAAACGGTTACTTAACAATTCTGTTCTAATTGTCCAAGTCGATTTATTCATGCATTCAAAAATCTCAAAAAAGATAACTCATTGCATTATACCAAGGCTGATAAGACAAATGCAGTAGGTATTATGAATAAGGATGACTATGTCCGTAAAATGGAGTTACTCTTGGAAGACAGGCATACTTATCTATTGGTTAAGTGAGATCCTACTGAAAAAGTGATCACACATTTTAACAAAACTCTCAAAACGGCGTGCAAAGGCGATAAAGAGCTGATGTCTAGGCTGACAAGTCGATCCCCCTCTCTACCTTACATGTATGGCCTTATAATAACCCATAAACCTTATGATCTGGCAAGACCGATTATTAGTTCAGTTGGTTTTGCGGCTTATAAACTCTCTAAGTGGTTGGTCAAAGTTTTGTCCCCTATAGATGGTACTATTTCCAACTCACACTTAACAATGTAGACTTAATTAATAAGTTATCCACACTAAATTTTAATTTTGATTTTAAATTAGTAAGTTTTGACGTGACTGCTTTATTCACTAAAGTACCTGTTGATGATTTGTTAGAAGTCTTAAGTGAGAAATTGCCTAAATATAATTTGAGCTTGTAAACAAATAATGTGCTGGAACTTACCAAATTATGTATAAAAGACAATTATTTCAGTTTCAATGGAAAAATTTTCAAGCAAATATTTGGAATGGCGATGAGCAATCCCCTTTCCCCAGTTTTCAGCAATTTGTATAAGGAATTCTTGGAAATCAAAAATCTGATCATTATCAGTTATACAAGGTGTTATTCCTCTCGGGCGGAAAAGGCGGAGGTATTTGGTGCGAGAGTTGGCTGTGATGGAAGGTACAGAAAGTTAAGAGAATTATCAGCGTGCAGCTGCTCCTTGGAAGGCTGAGTGACGGTTGGTGGAGACTGTTGGTGGCCGGTGGTGGAGACGGTGTTGGGGGCCGGTGGTGGAGACTGTTGGTGGCCGGTGGTGGAGACGGTGTTGGGGGCCGGTGGTGGAGACTGTTGGGGGCCGGTGGTGGAGACTGTTGGGGGCCGGTGGTGGAGACTGTTGGGGGCCGGTGGTGGAGACTGTTGGTGGCCGGTGGTGGAGATGGTGTTGGGGGCCGGTGGTGGAGACTGTTGGGGGCCGGTGGTGGAGACTGTTGGGGGCCGGTGGTGGAGACTGTTGGTGGCCGGTGGTGGAGACGGTGTTGGGGGCCGGTGGTGGAGACTGTTGGTGGCCGGTGGTGGAGACGGTGTTGGGGGCCGGTGGTGGAGACTGTTGGGGGCCGGTGGTGGAGACTGTTGGTGGCCGGTGGTGGAGACTGTTGGTGGCCGGTGGTGGAGACGGTGTTGGGGGCCGGTGGTGGAGACTGTTGGGGGCCGGTGGTGGAGACTGTTGGGGGCCGGTGGTGGAGACGGTGTTGGGGGCCGGTGGTGGAGACTGTTGGTGGCTGGTGGTGGAGACGGTGTTGGGGGCCGGTGGTGGAGACTGTTGGTGGCCGGTGGTGGAGACGGTGTTGGGGGCCGGTGGTGGAGACTGTTGGGGGCCGGTGGTGGAGACTGTTGGTGGCCGGTGGTGGAGACGGTGTTGGGGGCCGGTGGTGGAGACTGTTGGGGGCCGGTGGTGGAGACTGTTGGGGGCCGGTGGTGGAGACTGTTGGTGGCCGGTGGTGGAGACGGTGTTGGGGGCCGGTGGTGGAGACTGTTGGTGGCCGGTGGTGGAGACGGTGTTGGGGGCCGGTGGTGGAGACTGTTGGGGGCCGGTGGTGGAGACTGTTGGTGGCCGGTGGTGGAGACTGTTGGTGGCCGGTGGTGGAGACTGTTGGTGGCCGGTGGTGGAGACTGTTGGTGGCCGGTGGTGGAGACGGTGTTGGGGGCCGGTGGTGGAGACTGTTGGGGGCCGGTGGTGGAGACTGTTGGGGGCCGGTGGTGGAGACTGTTGGGGGCCGGTGGTGGAGACTGTTGGTGGCCGGTGGTGGAGACTGTTGGTGGCCGGTGGTGGAGACGGTGTTGGGGGCCGGTGGTGGAGACTGTTGGGGGCCGGTGGTGGAGACTGTTGGGGGCCGGTGGTGGAGACTGTTGGTGGCCGGTGGTGGAGACGGTGTTGGGGGCCGGTGGTGGAGACTGTTGGTGGCCGGTGGTGGAGACGGTGTTGGGGGCCGGTGGTGGAGACTGTTGGGGGCCGGTGGTGGAGACTGTTGGTGGCCGGTGGTGGAGACGGTGTTGGGGGCCGGTGGTGGAAACTGTTGGGGGCCGGTGGTGGAGACTGTTGGGGGCCGGTGGTGGAGACTGTTGGGGGCCGGTGGTGGAGACTGTTGGTGGCCGGTGGTGGAGACGGTGTTGGGGGCCGGTGGTGGAGACTGTTGGGGGCCGGTGGTGGAGACTGTTGGGGGCCGGTGGTGGAGACTGTTGGTGGCCGGTGGTGGAGACGGTGTTGGGGGCCGGTGGTGGAGACTGTTGGGGGCCGGTGGTGGAGACTGTTGGGGGCCGGTGGTGGAGACTGTTGGGGGCCGGTGGTGGAGACGGTGTTGGGGGCCGGTGGTGGAGACGGTGTTGGGGGCCGGTGGTGGAGACGGTGTTGGGGGCCGGTGGTGGAGACGGTGTTGGGGGCCGGTGGTGGAGACGGTGTTGGGGGCCGGTGGTGGAGACGGTGTTGGGGGCCGGTGGTGGAGACGGTGTTGGGGGCCGGTGGTGGAGACTGTTGGGGGCCGGTGGTGGAGACGGTGTTGGGGGCCGGTGGTGGAGACGGTGTTGGGGGCCGGTGGTGGAGACGGTGTTGGGGGCCGGTGGTGGAGACGGTGTTGGGGGCCGGTGGTGGAGACGGTGTTGGGGGCCGGTGGTGGAGACGGTGTTGGGGGCCGGTGGTGGAGACTGTGTTGGGGGCCGGTGGTGGAGACTGTTGGGGGCCGGTGGTGGAGACTGTTGGGGGCCGGTGGTGGAGACGGTGTTGGGGGCCGGTGGTGGAGACGGTGTTGGGGGCCGGTGGTGGAGACGGTGTTGGGGGCCGGTGGTGGAGACGGTGTTGGGGGCCGGTGGTGGAGACTGTTGGGGGCCGGTGGTGGAGACTGTTGGGGGCCGGTGGTGGAGACCATGTTGGTGGCCAGTGGTGGAGACCATGTTGGTGGCCAGTGGTGGAGACCATGTTGGTGGCCAGTGGTGGAGACCATGTTGGTGGCCAGTGGTGGAGACCATGTTGGTGGCCAGTGGTGGAGACCATATTAGGATCAAACAAATACTAAAATCCCCCCACACACACAACAAGGGGGAGCCATAGACGGGATTAACCGGAGATGTGTTTAGTGAGCGGTTATGTTAAATTAATGTGGAGATTACCATGACGTGATAGTGCTGTGTTTAAGGCTGAGAGGAGAGCCTGGTGACACTGGTAGAGGTTGATGATGGTGCCTTGGTCTTGGTGGCTGGGTGGAGGCTGGGCTGAGCTCATGATATGCCATCATTCATGTACCATAAGGGTGTTTTGTGTTGGGTGTAGGAGGCCAGGGGTAAGGTGGTGGTGGTGAGCCAGCAATAGTGATCACCCGATACACTCCCCGTCATTATTACACATTAAACTGTCTCTTATTCAAGACGTCACTTCCTGAAAACAAGTGAATAATCGTCGGTTCATTGCTGCTCTTGGCACTGTAGTTATACAGTACTCTTGGCACTGTGGTTATACAGTGCTCTTGGCACTGTACATAAACAGTACTCTTGGCACTGTACTTATACAGTACTCTTGGCACTGTACTTATACAGTACTCTTGGCACTGTACTTATACAGTACTCTTGGCACTGTACTTATACAGTACTCTTGGGGTCCTCTCTTACGGGCGTCATGTATATTACTAAATGTTTTGGGAAAGGACGAACGTATTAGGAAAGTAATACTGCAAGTTTCCTGCCCTTCTCACTCCCCTTCACTCCCATTCTCTATCTCTCCCTTCCTTCTCTCCCACTTCCTCGCCAAATCCCCCTCACTATACACACTATCGCTCTCACTGTACTAATTTTGTGTCCTGCACCAAATGTGTTCTGTATATTCCAGCTCTGCTCCAACACCTCCCCCCGTCCATCCTGTCTTTCTCCATCCCTCCTGTCTCTCGCCTCGTCCCATCCCTCCTGTCTCTCGCCTCGTCCCATCGCTCCTGTCTCCCTCCCACTAGAGGGCCTCAGCTTCCCTCTGGGAAATGCTAATAATGCTGACTTCAGGATCAAGCTGGTTGTTGTGTGCATCACAAGGTGGTCACTATTTCCATTATTCTTATTCTCTCTTACCATACACGTCTGTTTCCAAATTCAGTTTTGTTTTTCTTGTTTCATTATATTTCTTAGGTTTTTTATGGGCTTGGCCAGGGGGGGGGGACTGGTAAATTATTTTGTGGTGTGTCTGTCTGTAGGGCGTGGTGGTGGGTCACTACTGCAGGGTGTGGTGGTGGTGGGTCACTACTGCAGGGTGTGGTGGTGGTGGGTCACTACTGCAGGGTGTGGTGGTGGTGGGTCACTACTGCAGGGTGTGGTGGTGGTGGGTCACTACTGCAGGGTGTGGTGGTGGTGGGTCACTACTGCAGGGTGTGGTGGTGGTGGGTCACTACTGCAGGGTGTGGTGGTGGTGGGTCACTACTGCAGGGTGTGGTGGTGGTGGGTCACTACTGCAGGGTGTGGTGGTGGTGGGTCACTACTGCAGGGTGTGGTGGTGGTGGGTCACTACTGCAGGGTGTGGTGGTGGTGGGTCACTACTGCAGGGTGTGGTGGTGGTGGGTCACTACTGCAGGGTGTGGTGGTGGTGGGTCACTACTGCAGGGTGTGGTGGTGGGTCACTACTGCAGGGTGTGGTGGTGGGTCACTACTGCAGGGTGTGGTGGCGGTGGGTCACTACTGCAGGGTGTGGTGGTGGGTCACTACTGCAGGGTGTGGTGGCGGTGGGTCACTACTGCAGGGTGTGGTGGTGGGTCACTACTGCAGGGTGTGGTGGCGGTGGGTCACTACTGCAGGGTGTGGTGGTGGGTCACTACTGCAGGGTGTGGTGGTGGTGGGTCACTACTGCAGGGTGTGGTGGTGGTGGGTCACTACTGCAGGGTGTGGTGGTGGTGGGTCACTACTGCAGGGTGTGGTGGTGGTGGGTCACTACTGCAGGGTGTGGTGGTGGTGGGTCACTACTGCAGGGTGTGGTGGTGGTGGGTCACTACTGCAGGGTGTGGTGGTGGTGGGTCACTACTGCAGGGTGTGGTGGTGGTGGGTCACTACTGCAGGGTGTGGTGGTGGTGGGTCACTACTGCAGGGTGTGGTGGTGGTGGGTCACTACTGCAGGGTGTGGTGGTGGTGGGTCACTACTGCAGGGTGTGGTGGTGGTGGGTCACTACTGCAGGGTGTGGTGGTGGTGGGTCACTACTGCAGGGTGTGGTGGTGGTGGGTCACTACTGCAGGGTGTGGTGGTGGTGGGTCACTACTGCAGGGTGTGGTGGTGGTGGGTCACTACTGCAGGGTGTGGTGGTGGTGGGTCACTACTGCAGGGTGTGGTGGTGGTGGGTCACTACTGCAGGGTGTGGTGGTGGTGGGTCACTACTGCAGGGTGTGGTGGTGGTGGGTCACTACTGCAGGGTGTGGTGGTGGTGGGTCACTACTGCAGGGTGTGGTGGTGGTGGGTCACTACTGCAGGGTGTGGTGGTGGTGGGTCACTACTGCAGGGTGGTGGTGGGTCACTACTGCAGGGTGTGGTGGTGGTGGGTCACTACTGCAGGGTGGTGGTGGGTCACTACTGCAGGGTGTGGTGGTGGTGGGTCACTACTGCAGGGTGTGGTGGTGGGTCACTACTGCAGGGTGTGGTGGTGGGTCACTACTGCAGGGTGGTGGTGGGTCACTACTGCAGGGTGTGGTGGTGGGTCACTACTGCAGGGTGTGGTGGTGGGTCACTACTGCAGGGTGTGGTGGTGGGTCACTACTGCAGGGTGTGGTGGTGGTGGGTCACTACTGCAGGGTGTGGTGGTGGGTCACTACTGCAGGGTGTGGTGGTGGGTCACTACTGCAGGGTGTGGTGGTGGTGGGTCACTACTGCAGGGTGTGGTGGTGGTGGGTCACTACTGCAGGGTGTGGTGGTGGTGGGTCACTACTGCAGGGTGTGGTGGTGGTGGGTCACTACTGCAGGGTGTGGTGGTGGTGGGTCACTACTGCAGGGTGTGGTGGTGGTGGGTCACTACTGCAGGGTGGTGGTGGGTCACTACTGCAGGGTGTGGTGGTGGTGGGTCACTACTGCAGGGTGTGACCTCTCCACAGTAGTGTGTGGTGTAGCAGAGCCTCGTGTCTGCTCTAGACCTCTCTAGAGTAGTGTGTGGTGTAGCGCTATAAGACCTTCTCTGGCACGCACATTCTTCCCAGCATAAAGCACTCACTATAGTCCTGAAGCCTCCAAGCTCCCACTCTGAAATATGATCGGTTCACTGTTTTTTCTTCAGGGGTCTTTGTTTGCTTGTCTTCCTGCTTTCATCCTTGTGAGTTATTTGTTATTCCTTTGACAGTGGGAGTAAGTGAGGGGAGGAGGGTGTGCTCCCCTCACCAGCATCAGCATGAGGGCAATCATCCCCCTAGAGATGAGCTCCATACCTCATCCCACAACAATGGTGGCACAGCTATCTCCAGCTTTATTATTGTTGTTTCATTCATCCCTTCCCCTCTCCTACCACCTACTCCTTCCCCTCCCGCACAACCCATCCTACCCCAACCGTCCCTTCACCCCCAACTAAGTCCCCTACCCTTCCACCCACTCCTCCCTTCCCTCCCATCCCTAACTTCCCCTTCTTTCTAACTTTCATTCATCCCTTCCCCTCTCCTACCACCTACTCCTTCCCCTCCCGCACAACCCATCCCACCCCAACCGTCCCTTCACCCTCAACTTAGTCCCCTACCCTTCCACCCACACCTCCCATCTCCCCTTCCCTCCCATCCCTAACTTCCCCTTCTGCTTCCTTCTTCCCATTTTCTGCCTTCTATTTTCCAGCCTGTCTGGCCTTCAACCATTGAAGGCATTATAGCGGAGGCTTTTCTTGTGAAGGACAAAAATTGTCAAATATTTTCATTCTGTAAAGCGCTTGTGTTCGCTCCTTGTACAAGGTTAACCTTTGTGGTGCTTCTGGGAAGAGTGCTCAAGTGTTGCCACACTCACGCCACGCTCAGAATTAGCAACAGTTCCGCTGTGGTAAACCTCAGAATCTCGCTCTGCTGTGTTGCGTTATTAAAAAATAGACGATTTTAAAGGGAGTCTGGGTCTGACAGCAGCACCCCTGTGGAATCTTGGGCCTGGCAGCAGGACCCCTCCCTCGGGAACTTGGTCTGGTGGCAGCCCCCAGAGGGAGCCTGGGTGTGGTGGCAGCCCCCAGAGGGAGCCTGGGGTCTGGTGGCAGCCCCCCAGAGGGAGCCTGGGGTCTGGTGGCAGCCCCCCAGAGGGAGCCTGGGGTCTGGTGGCAGCCCCCCAGAGGGAGCCTGGGGTCTGGTGGCAGCCCCCCAGAGGGAGCCTGGGGTCTGGTGGCAGCCCCCCAGAGGGAGCCTGGGGTCTGGTGGCAGCCCCCCAGAGGGAGCCTGGGGTCTGGTGGCAGCCCCCCAGAGGGAGCCTGGGGTCTGGTGGCAGCCCCCCAGAGGGAGCCTGGGGTCTGGTGGCAGCCCCCCAGAGGGAGCCTGGGGTCTGGTGGCAGCCCCCCAGAGGGAGCCTGGGGTCTGGTGGCAGCCCCCCAGAGGGGAGCCTGGGGTCTGGTGGCAGCCCCCCAGAGGGGAGCCTGGGGTCTGGTGGCAGCCCCCCAGAGGGGAGCCTGGGGTCTGGTGGCAGCCCCCCAGAGGGGAGCCTGGGGTCTGGTGGCAGCCCCCAGAGGGGAGCCTGGGGTCTGGTGGCAGCCCCCAGAGGGGAGCCTGGGGTCTGGTGGCAGCCCCCAGAGGGGAGCCTGGGGTCTGGTGGCAGCCCCCAGAGGGGAGCCTGGGGTCTGGTGGCAGCCCCCAGAGGGGAGCCTGGGGTCTGGTGGCAGCCCCCAGAGGGGAGCCTGGGGTCTGGTGGCAGCCCCCAGAGGGGAGCCTGGGGTCTGGTGGCAGCCCCCAGAGGGGAGCCTGGGGTCTGGTGGCAGCCCCCAGAGGGGAGCCTGGGGTCTGGTGGCAGCCCCCCAGAGGGAGCCTGGGGTCTGGTGGCAGCCCCCCAGAGGGAGCCTGGGGTCTGGTGGCAGCCCCCCAGAGGGAGCCTGGGGTCTGGTGGCAGCCCCCCAGAGGGAGCCTGGGGTCTGGTGGCAGCCCCCCAGAGGGAGCCTGGGGTCTGGTGGCAGCCCCCCAGAGGGAGCCTGGGGTCTGGTGGCAGCCCCCCAGGGGGAGCCTGGGGTCTGGTGGCAGCCCCCCAGGGGGAGCCTGGGGTCTGGTGGCAGCCCCCCAGGGGGAGCCTGGGGTCTGGTGGCAGCCCCCCAGGGGGAGCCTGGGGTCTGGTGGCAGCCCCCCAGGGGGAGCCTGGGGTCTGGTGGCAGCCCCCCAGGGGGAGCCTGGGGTCTGGTGGCAGCCCCCCAGGGGGAGCCTGGGGTCTGGTGGCAGCCCCCCAGGGGGAGCCTGGGGTCTGGTGGCAGCCCCCCAGGGGGAGCCTGGGGTCTGGTGGCAGCCCCCCAGGGGGAGCCTGGGGTCTGGTGGCAGCCCCCCAGGGGGAACCTGGGGTCTGGTGGCAGCCCCCCAGGGGGAGCCTGGGGTCTGGTGGCAGCCCCCCAGGGGGAGCCTGGGGTCTGGTGGCAGCCCCCCAGGGGGAGCCTGGGGTCTGGTGGCAGCCCCCCAGGGGGAGCCTGGGGTCTGGTGGCAGCCCCCCAGGGGGAGCCTGGGGTCTGGTGGCAGCCCCCCAGGGGGAGCCTGGGGTCTGGTGGCAGCCCCCCAGGGGGAGCCTGGGGTCTGGTGGCAGCCCCCCAGGGGGAGCCTGGGGTCTGGTGGCAGCCCCCCAGGGGGAGCCTGGGGTCTGGTGGCAGCCCCCCAGGGGGAGCCTGGGGTCTGGTGGCAGCCCCCCAGGGGGAGCCTGGGGTCTGGTGGCAGCCCCCCAGGGGGAGCCTGGGGTCTGGTGGCAGCCCCCAGGGGGAGGCTGATAACAAGTGAGCTCAGGACATTTTTCCGTGTTTACTCGCGCCCCACAAATCTCCCCCGTGATCTTTACATCAAATTACACTTTATTGGCTCGCTTGTATTTTATCTTTTGTTTCCGTCATTCCTCCCTCCCTCCCTCCCTTCCTTTCTCCTCCCACCGTCCCTCCCTCCATCTCTTTCCTGGCCCCTCCCTCCATTCCTTCGGTCTTGCTGACGTCACCAGACCATCTGCTCCTCCCCATCCCTCCTATTCCCTCGGTCCAACACCGTACTTCACCCATTCCTGCCATTTCCCTACTCAATACTTTCCCCTCCCCATTCTCCATCGTTTCATGCTCTCCCTCCTCTTTAATTACCCCCTTACCTAATTCTAAACTTTCCCCTTTCTGTCTGTCCTGTATTAAACAGTCTCCCTTTCCATTCCTCCTTCCCCCCATCCGATACGTCTCATTCCCTCCTCCTCTCCACGTATTCCTTCCTCTCCTTCTTGACAACAACAGTGAGAGAGAAAAGTTTTTCTTAACCTTACTACTGCGTTCCTATGCCGGAAGAGTAGTCTTTACCTACACTCGCCATCTCTGAGAGAGAGAGAGAGAGAGAGAGAGAGAGAGAGAGAGAGAGAGAGAGAGAGAGACGGGGGGGGGGGGGGGAATCCGTAATTTCAAGAGCCCAAAACATTATCAAGAAATACGAGAAATTATTAGTTGATACGAAGATAAAAAGTGTAAACAAATTAGGAATTGAAAGATGAGAGAAGAGCTTTAGGGGTGACTGACGTTGTATTAAGTAAAAGACTATGAGAGGTACACTATACAAGGATAGAAGTTGAAGAGAGTTTAATGCGTAAACGCACAAATCTGCTTGTCTGTGCCGGAGCATGTAATAACATCACGAAGAAAAGAGCAACCAAACCAGATATAATAGTAGTCGTAGAGACAAAACTCACATGCAAACTTTCTTGTGTGCAGTTTCGCGCAGGGAGTGCCAGATGTCAGGAAGAGAAGACAGAAGGCTGGAGAAATAGTACTGGTGGTAAAGAAAATATTAAATATGAAGGGAGAGAAATATTTAGTGACGGGTAATAAGAGGTGAAGGAGTGGGTGAGTTAGTGTGGAGGGGTGCAGGGGTGGGTGAGGTGGGGTGGGTGGGTGAGGTAGGGTGGAAGGGGTGCAGGGGTGGGTGGGTGAGGTAGGGTGGAGGGGTGCAGGGGTGGGTGAGGTAGGGTGGAGGGGGTGAGGTAGGGTGGAAGGGGTGCAGGGGTGGGTGGGTGAGTCAGTGTGGAGGGGTGCAGGGGTGGGTGAGGTGGGGTGGGTGGGTGAGGTAGGGTGGAAGGGGTGCAGGGGTGGGTGGGTGAGGTAGGGTGGAGGGGTGCAGGGGTGGGTGAGGTAGGGTGGAGGGGGTGAGGTAGGGTGGAAGGGGTGCAGGGGTGGGTGGGTGAGGTAGGGTGGAGGGGTGCAGGGGTGGGTGAGGTAGGGTGGAGGGGGTGAGGTAGGGTGGAAGGGGTGCAGGGGTGGGTGGGTGAGGTAGGGTGGAGGGGTGCAGGGGTGGGTGAGGTAGGGTGGAGGGGGTGAGGTAGGGTGGAAGGGGTGCAGGGGTGGGTGGGTGAGGTAGGGTGGAGGGGTGCAGGGGTGGGTGAGGTAGGGTGGAGGGGGTGAGGTAGGGTGGAAGGGGTGCAGGGGTGGGTGGGTGAGGTAGGGTGGAGGGGTGCAGGGGTGGGTGAGGTAGGGTGGAGGGGGTGAGGTAGGGTGGAAGGGGTGCAGGGGTGGGTGAGGTAGGGTGGAGGGGGTGAGGTAGGGTGGAGTGGGTGAAGGAGTGGGTGCAGGGGTGGGTGAGGTAGGGTGGAGGGGTTGAAGGAGGGGTTGAAGGAGGGGTTGAAGGAGGGGTTGAAGGAGGGGTTGAAGGAGGGGTTGAAGGAGGGGTTGAAGGAGGGGTTGAAGGAGGGGTTGAAGGAGGGGTTGAAGGAGGGGTTGAAGGAGGGGTTGAAGGAGGGGTTGAAGGAGGGGTTGAAGGAGGGGTTGAAGGAGGGGTTGAAGGAGGGGTTGAAGGAGGGGTTGAAGGAGGGGTTGAAGGAGGGGGTGAAGGAGGGGGTGAAGGAGGGGGTGAAGGAGGGGGTGAAGGAGGGGGTGAAGGAGGGGGTGAAGGAGGGGGTGAAGGAGGGGGTGAAGGAGTGGGTGAAGGAGTGGGTGAAGGAGTGGGTGAAGGAGTGGGTGAAGGAGTGGGTGAAGGAGTGGGTGAAGGAGTGGGTGAAGGAGGGGGTGAAGGAGGGGGTGAAGGAGGATGTAGCACAATCAACTATTTCCTAACTAGCGGGCGGTAGGCCTAGTTTGTGGGGGTGGCAGGAGAGAGTCGTGGGTGGGGAGTAACAAGGGGGGTTGAGGTGGGGTGGCATGGTTGCTGGGGTCTGGGCAGTGTTGTGAATAAGAATTGAATGATGTCTTGGAAAAGTTGGTTGAATTAGTAGTATGAGCGTGAGGCAGCAGAAGACGGTGAGCGCGGCACCATTATAAGTACCGTGTACGTGTGAGTGATAGCTGTTGTGCTCGGTTGTACCTGATGGTGGTGGTGCTTGTTGGGCAACTGGTGAGTGTGTGTTGGGGCGGCTCAGCTCCCACTAGTTGTCTCCTGTGGCATAGTAACCATGGAAGCTGTCAGAGCAATGAAGAGAGCCGTGTTGTGCCGTGCCCAGCCGTGCCGTGCCGAGCCGTGCCGAGCCGTGCCGACCCCTAGCGAGAGGCCTGCCTGGCGGGTGGTCAAGACAGCATGTTGTTTTAAGATTCGCTACTTGGAATCAAAAGTTCCTATTAGCACGGGCTATGGTGAGCCCGTAGATAGTTATATATCAAGACAGCACTTGCCTCCCCACCTCTCTCTTGTCGAGTACACAATGTGTCAACTTTGTGAAAGAGAAAACATGCACTCCCTGGAACATTATATTGTAGAATGTCCCATATTGACTGACTTTCGCCCTCCTGGGCTGAGTTAAGCTGAACTCTGTAACTACTATATCAATACTGGAACACTTGATGATATATTGGACTTGTTCCCAAGACTGACCATGTAATGTATCAATTATACAATGTATATGATTTTACTATATAACCTGAGCTTGTAAAACCATCTTAATTAATCACCTTCAGTGGCTAAGTGTTTAATAACACAGTAGTTTCTATAGCAGGTACCTTACCCTATACCCTGTCAAAGTAAGAGAGACATCAATTATTACACACACACACACACACACACACACACACACACACACACACACACACACACACACACACACACACACACACACACACACACACACACACACATAACACATATATATATATAATATAATGTGTGTGTGTGTATACAGGATATGTGAAAGCTGATCAGGATTGCATTTCACCATTTAAAAACGCACATTAATATCTATGTAAACAGACACTCAACACTGTTTATGTTGGACAGACGTAAATCTGTGTATTTCTGTATAAATCTGTGTCTGTAGGTTAGATTAGCACTTTAAAAGCACCACAAACACCTTCTGTGATTGACTGTTCAATAAATCAATGAACTGTATGTTTAAGAGATCTTTAACCCTGTCCATGGAGGACAGAATAACATATATATATGCTGGTTAGCATTGTAAATGTGTGGCCACGTCTGTGATAGAAAATAATAATAAACACAAAAAATCTCTCTCATCACTATTTTTAACCTTCGCTGAGCATAGTTTTCCTCACAATTAACCCCATTTATCGGCTGGTGCCTCTGTGATCCCCTACGTCTCTCCCCATCCACTCTCCTCTTTACCCTTCTTGCCCATAAAACATAGACCACCCCTCTTACCCAAGTCTCTCTAGGGAAGTTGTGTGCGGCTCGTAACCTCTTCTGGCCAAAAGATAGTAGACAGACTAATAGTGTTATATTGAGCCTTGTGGACGGTTAGGCCAGGGAGACTCTAGGACCTGAAGGTTGACGCTTCCTGCTGGGAAGTCAAGCCCAGATGGTAGCCTTAACCTGAAATTTAGATGGTTATTGAATTGTTATGGCCTTCATGACGTCCACTTTTATAGCACATGAATAATGTGTTTATAATCGATGCTCCACTACTGTTGATTCTTTCTACCTGTCAGTCCTACCCCCATGACTTGTCCCCCCAGTGTCCTCAACCCCCTGGTACCTGGTTCCTGTGGCTCACACCCCCTGGTACCTGTGGCTCACACCCCCTGGTACCTGTGGCTCACACCCCCTGGTACCTGTGGCTCTCACCCCCCTGGTACCTGGTCCCTGTGGCTCACACCCCCTCGGTCTCTGTCTTATTTCACACCACTTCCCTGTGGGTGGGTAGCCATGTTATTGTCATCGTTAGCACCAGGCTTGTTGCTTGTCATTAACGTGTTCAGTAGAGTCGTTTGGTCGTCGTTCTGCTCTTGATATATTCCTCCTCTCTTCTTCCTTAACTCCCCTCCTCCCTCCTTTCCCTCCTCCCATCCTATTTCCCACTTCTCTCTCCATCATTCTCTCCCCAGCCCCATCTTCTCCTGTTCCCCAGCTTCACACGCCTTCCGTGTTAAAGCGTGTGAAGATGCCCCTTTCTCGCTACTCCTTCCTTGTCTGCCTTCCTTCCCCCTGCTGCCTAGCTCTTCCCTCAACCTCTCCTCCTCTTGTGTCTCGCTAACTAATGCCAGCCAGCCAGCCAGCCAGCCAGCCAGCCAGCCCTCCAGCCCTCCAGCCAGCCCACGTCCCTCCCTGGAGCGCCCAGGCTGGAGGAGGTCCCGCTCCGCTCCGCCTTTGTGCTCAAGGTCGATACATTATTTTTAATCTTGTATATGAATTTTGCCCAGGATGACAGAGGGTCGATAATGTATGGTAGATGATATTGAAGACTAAACTGGCTGGTCCACGGGGGATGTTATGGGCCTGTGTGATGTTCACTCAGCCACGTGTTTTAGGCTCACTTTATATGTGCTGTATTTGTCAGGGAATGAGGCGGGCATGTTTTTGTTCGGCCGTTTACACTGATGTTGGAGTTTTATTGTTGGGTTGTGACAGTTTTACCCATGACGCTACTCACAAATTCTTTTGTAATATATTTTATTGTTTGAAGAGCTACGTTGAAAATATAGCTATAAATAATATATACTGCAAACCACAACATTCCATTCACCTGAAACATTAGGGATTCGACCTCCTGAATATTACGAGACCATCGTCCTATCAAGCATGTCAGACTGTTCACAATAAGGATCTCTGAAGTACCTAAATGGTGGCCAACTGAAACTTGAAACCTTCCCTGTAGCTCCAAAAGTC
Source organism: Procambarus clarkii (assembly GCF_040958095.1). Taxonomy (NCBI): domain Eukaryota; kingdom Metazoa; phylum Arthropoda; class Malacostraca; order Decapoda; family Cambaridae; genus Procambarus; species Procambarus clarkii. Next base: position 8,970,878 of record NC_091200.1, on the reverse strand, counting down.
CTTCTGGTGTTCTGGTAAAGACCCACCTCTTCATTCATGACTTAAGATGTGATCCACAATATCGTGGATTATAACCTTTCGTTTTCTTGGAAATTATTTGTTAACCTACTTAGATACATTTGCATTCACGCAGCTGCTCTAGACTATTTAGAGGGTTACATAGTATCTGAGTCAAGAGCCAGTTATGTGATGTTAAAATGGTCGTGTCTGAGGATAGTGACAGAAGGTGTGGGTATCCCGGACGCAGGTTCGAATCCTCGACACGGCCCTTGTGGATTTGTTCATTTAAGGTGTGGGTGTTGTTGTGTGTTGGTGGAGTCTACGGAGCCGTCATCCATGGTTCACTTACTCCAGCCTCACAGGGACACGTGCTCCTCCCGCCGCCGCCACTGCACGCTTCCCTCTGGCATGTACTCTCTCTTTACCAACGGGTATATCATGCTTGATCGTAAATGGCACTCTCTACCATATCTGTCTACCATATACCATACTATACCATATACCATATAACACATACCATACCATATACCAACTACCATATCACACCAGCAGGATAGTGTGACCGTACTACAAGACCACATTTACACACTATAACTAAACACTTGCCCCACCAAAACACACACTGATGATCGATCCTTCTCAGGGAATGTGTGGCGGGGCCTTACGACGAAGCCAGGC
>NC_091200.1:8957700-8965200 GCF_040958095.1 Procambarus clarkii | reverse complement strand
ACAGGTAGGCTGTTCCCCTTCATTGTGTACTGTCCCTTTGGTCTCCTGTCACCTGATCCCATTTCCATAACTTTACATTTACTGGTGTTAAACTCCAGTAGCCATTTCCCTGACCATCTCTGCAGCCTGTTTAAGTCCTCTTGGAGGATCCTACAATCCTCGTCTGTCACAACTCTTCTCATTAATTTTGCGTCATCTGCAAACATTGACATGTATGATTCCACTCCTGTAAACATATCATTTACGTAAATTAGAAAGAGGATTGGTCCCAGCACCGATCCTTGAGGTACTCCACTTGTTACTGTTCGCCAGTCCGACTTCTCGCCCCTTACCATTACCCTCTGGCTGTGTGTGTGTGTGTGTGTGTGTGTGTGTGTGTGTGTGTGTGTGTGTGTGTGTGTGTGTGTGTGTGTGTGTGTGTACGTGTACTTACTTACTTACCTAATTGTGCTTGCGGGGGTTGAGCTTTGGCTCTTTGGTCGGTGCTTGTGCGCGTGTGTGTGTGTCCATAAGATCATGGGATAGGCTGGTTCATGTGAGCACTTGGTGCCAGCTGGATAAGCGATCCAAGTGGCAGTGTGAGCCCTCTTGGCACTCAAAGCCAAGAGGTGCCACAGTGCCACGTATCCACTCTCCCATCTGCAGCTTCCCTCCCTCCAGCTGTCTGGCTCCCACCACCTCCCTCCCACAGCCCCAGACTCCCACCACCTCCCTCCCACAGCCCCAGACTCCCACCACCTCCCTCCCACAGCCCCAGACTCCCACCACCTCCCTCCCACAGCCCCAGACTCCCACCACCTCCCTCCCACAGCCCCAGACTCCCACCACCTCCCTCCCACAGCCCCAGACTCCCACCACCTCCCTCCCACAGCCCCAGACTCCCACCACCTCCCTCCCACAGCCCCAGACTCCCACCACCTCCCTCCCACAGCCCCAGACTCCCACCACCTCCCTCCCACAGCCCCAGACTCCCACCACCTCCCTCCCACAGCCCCAGACTCCCACCACCTCCCTCCCACAGCCCCAGACTCCCACCACCTCCCTCCCACAGCCCCAGACTCCCACCACCTCCCTCCCACAGCCCCAGACTCCCACCACCTCCCTCCCACAGCCCCAGACTCCCACCACCTCCCTCCCACAGCCCCAGACTCCCACCACCTCCCTCCCACAGCCCCAGACTCCCACCACCTCCCTCCCACAGCCCCAGACTCCCACCACCTCCCTCCCACAGCCCCAGACTCCCACCACCTCCCTCCCACAGCCCCAGACTCCCACCACCTCCCTCCCACAGCCCCAGACTCCCACCACCTCCCTCCCACAGCCCCAGACTCCCACCACCTCCCTCCCACAGCCCCAGACTCCCACCACCTCCCTCCCACAGCCCCAGACTCCCACCACCTCCCTCCCACAGCCCCAGACTCCCACCACAACCCTCCCACAGCCACAGACTCCCACTGCCTCATCCGTGTCTCCCATCACGTATCCAATATAGAGGCTGGAGCGCCATTTCGATAAACCTCTTGATGCCACTTTTCATATTTATTTTATTGTTGCTATTTTCCGGAATTTAACCCTGAGTGTTTTATGACCTCTTGTAAGGTCACTGAAGGTGAGGGGAGTGTGTCTGGTCAGTGAAGGTGAGGGGAGTGTGTCTGGTCAGTGAAGGTGAGGGGTGTGTGTCTGGTCAGTGAAGGTGAGGGGTGTGTGTGTCTGGTCAGTGAAGGTGAGGGGAGTGTGTCTGGTCAGTGAAGGTGAGGGGAGTGTGTCTGGTCAGTGAAGGTGAGGGGTGTGTGTGTGTGTGGTCACTGAAGGTGAGGGGTGTGTGTGTGTGGTCACTGAAGGTGAGGGGAGTGTGTCTGGTCAGTGAAGGTGAGGGGTGTGTGTGTGTGGTCACTGAAGGTGAGGGGAGTGTGTCTGGTCAGTGAAGGTGAGGGGAGTGTGTGTGGTCACTGAATCTTGTCGTCTACCTTGCCGGTCGCTTTCCCTCCAGTCCTGAATGTTGTGTCCGTCAGAAGTGGTGTTGTCTGTGATGACCCTCGCTGGACCGGGAGGATAGACACCGATCCTAACTAATCGCCTCTGTTCACCCAGCAGTAATTTTGGACCTGGTTGTAAACTAATTGCTGGGTCGTGTTCGGGGTAAACTAGTAGAATAATAGTTAACATGGGCTACGGGAAGGGAAACCTTCGAGACCTGCTAAGCTTGGAAATAGTCTGTTATCTTCCACATCACAATGATATCAACAGTAACATTGGTGACTAGGGAACTATCTTGGCCAGCTACAGCAACGCCTCCACGAACGTTAGTAAGACCTGTACCAATTCCTTCCATTCCTGCACCCTCCCTCCCTTCCCAGTTTCCCTTCATCCACTTGCCTATCTCTCCCTGTGTGTCTCTCTCCCTGTGTCTCTCTCCCTGTGTCTCTCTCTCCCTGTGTCTCTCCCTTCCTGTGTGTCTCCCTTCCTGTGTCTCTCCCTTCCTGTGTCTCTCCCTTCCTGTGTCTCTCCCTTCCTGTGTCTCTCCCTTCCTGTGTCTCTCCCTTCCTGTGTCTCTCCCTTCCTGTGTCTCTCCCTTCCTGTGTCTCTCCCTTCCTGTCTCTCTCCCTTCCTGTGTCTCGCCCTTCCTGTCTCTCTCCCTCCCTGTGTCCCTCCCTCCCTGTGTCCCTCCCTCCCTGTGCTCGTACCCTTCAGAGCGACGGCGCCTATTTATCCTCTGCCTACAGAAAGTAAAAAAAAACAAAGTAATTAGTATAATTAAAGCTACACTGTGTGAGGCTGGGAATAATTTTCCCGCCATTTCACCTGCCTCAACGGCAGTGTGTTTCCGGAAGTCTCACAATTATATTTTGCATCGTGTGGAATTAATTATATTTATTTTTTATATAATATGTCGCGTGTATATTTTGATGAACAGCACACGCACCAGAACCTTTGTGGATCAGCAGGTCCTCTGAGCCTTTGGAGACTAATAAACCTGTGAAACCTTTGTAAGAGAAGGCATTAATTGTTTTTCCAGTTTTTGTTCTGCTCTTGTCAGAACAAATTTGTTCAAGGTGCGTTAACTGAAAATGTTATTTGTGAGTTTATATTGTCTTGAGTGACGAGAGATTGGCACACACTGACTCTACAGCTCTTTGATGGGTGAGGCTCGCTGTGTGCCTCCCTTTCTCACACGCACGCGCGTTTGGGAGCACACAAGCTCACCCGTACACACACACTCGCTACCCCACTCTCACTCAACACGAACACGGGGATGCAGGTGAACTTAGTACCCAAATGAGCCATAAAGAAATTAGAAAGACCTTTTTTCAGTGAGTAGTCAAATGAAGTGTACTAGGGAAGTGATGGGGAGGCAGACTCCATGTAGTGTCAAATGTTGATATGGCAGTACATGTACACCAGTTGATTGGAGGTTGAGAGGCGGGTATGTAAAGAGCCTAAGCTCAACCACCTCAAGCACAACTGAGTGAGTAAACAGCACGCGTGCATGGAAGCATAAGCGTTCTACAAGTCTCTCTCTCTCTCACACACACACTTTATTAACTATGACACTGAAAAAATTCTTTCTACCATCTCTGTGGCTCATCTGGGTACTAAGTTTCCACCGTGTTCCCTTGTGTGTGTGTGTGTGTGTGTGTGTGTGTGTGTGTGTGTGTGTGTGTGTGTGTGTGTGTGTGTGTGTGTGTATGTATTTACCTAGTTACCTAGTTATTTTTGCCGGGGTTGGGAACTGCTTTTTCGGCCCGCCTCTCAACTGTCAATCAACTGTTACTAACTACGTATTTTTTTTACACACACACACACACACACACACACACACACACACACACACACACACACACACACACACACACACACACACACACACACACACACACACCTCACACACACACACACACACACCTCACACACACACACACACACACACACACACACACACCTCACACACACACACACACACACACACACACACACACCTCACACACACACACACACACACACACACACACACACACACACACACACACACACACACACACACACACACACACACACACCACACACACACACACACACACACACACACACACACACACACACACACACACACACACACACACACCTCACACACACACACACACACACACACACACACACACACACACACACACACACACACACACCTCACACACACACACACCTCACACACACACACACACACACCTCACACACACACACACCTCACACACACACACACACACCTCACACACACACACCTCACACACACACACCTCACACACACACACACACACACCTCACACACACACACACACACACACACACACACACACCTCACACACACACACACACACACCTCACACACACACACACACACACACCTCACACACACACACACCTCACACACACACACACACACCTCACACACACACACACACACCTCACACACACACACACACACCTCACACACACACACACCTCACACACACACACACACACACACACACACACACACACACACCTCACACACACACACACCTCACACACACACACACACACACACACACACACACACACACACACACACACACACACACACACACCTCACACACACCTCACACACACACACACACACCTCACACACCTCACACACACACACACACACCTCACACACACACACACACACACCTCACACACACACACACACACACACACACACACCTCACACACACACACCTCACACACACACACACACACACCTCACACACACACACACACACCTCACACACACACCTCACACACACACACACACCTCACACACACACCTCTCACACACACACACACACACACACCTCACACACACACACACACACCTCACACACACACACACACACACCTCACACACACACACACACACACCTCACACACACACACACACACACCTCACACACACACACACACACCTCACACACACACACACACACCTCACACACACACACACACACACCTCACACACACACACACACACACACCTCACACACACACACCTCACACCTCACACACACACACACACACACCTCACACACACACACACACACCTCACACACACACACACACACACACCTCACACACACACACCTCACACACACACACACCTCACACACACACACACACACCTCACACACACACACACACACACACACACACACCTCACACCTCACACACACACACACACACACCTCACACACACACACACACACACCTCACACACACACACACACACACACCTCACACACACACACCTCACACACACACCTCACACACACACACACACACCTCACACACACACACACACACCTCACACACACACACACACACCCCACACACACACACACACACCTCACACACACACACACACACCTCACACACACACACACACACCTCACACACACACACACACACCTCACACACACACACACACACCTCACACACACACACACACACCTCACACACACACACACACACCTCACACACACACACACACACACCTCACACACACACACACACACCTCACACACACACACACACACATCTCACACACACACCAACCCGTTCTCGCAAATTCGTAAAGTCAATATTGACTTATTAACTACGTGCATAGGTGATATACTAAACATAATAGATACCCTTAAAAAGATTCATAGAAAACACCGACCTTACCTAACCTTGTTAGTATCTTAAGATAAGCATCTTATTGCTTCGTAATTACAATTATTACCTAACCTATAATAGGTATAGGTTAAGTAATAATTGTAATTACGAAGCAATAAGATGCTTATCTTAAGATACTAACAAGGTTAGGTAAGGTCGGTGTTTTCTATGAATCTTTTTAAGGGTATCTATTATGTTAAGTATGTCACCTATGCACATATTTAATAAGTCAATATTGACTTATTAAATTTGCGAGAACGGGTTGCACACACACACACACCTCACACACACACACACACCTCACACACACACACACACCTCACACACACACCTCACACACACACACACACACACCTCACACACACACACACACACACCTCACACACACACACACACACACCTCACACACACACACACACACCTCACACACACACACACACACACCTCACACACACACACACACACACCTCACACACACACACACACACACCCCACACACACACACACACACCTCACACACACACACACACACCTCACACACACACACACACACACACCTCACACACACACACACACACACACCTCACACACACACACCTCACACACACACACACCTCACACACACACACACACACACACACACACACACACCTCACACCTCACACACACACACACACACACCTCACACACACACACACACACACACCTCACACACACACACCTCACACACACACACACCTCACACACACACACACCTCACACACACACACACACACCTCACACACACACACACACACCTCACACACACACACACACACACCTCACACACACACACACACACACCTCACACACACACACACACACCTCACACACACACACACACACACCTCACACACACACACACACACACCTCACACACACACACACACACACCTCACACACACACACACACACACCTCACACACACACACACACACCTCACACACACACACACACACCTCACACACACACACACACACCTCACACACACACACACACACCTCACACACACACACACACACCTCACACACACACACACACACCTCACACACACACACACACACCTCACACACACACACACACACCTCACACACACACACACACACCTCACACACACACACACACACCTCACACACACACACACACACCTCACACACACACACACACACCTCACACACACACACACACACACCTCACACACACACACACACACACCTCACACACACACACACACACCTCACACACACACACACACACACCCCACACACACACACACACACACCCCACACACACACACACACACACCTCACACACACACACACACACACCCCACACACACACACACACACACCTCACACACACACACACACACACACCTCACACACACACACACACACACACCTCACACACACACCTCACACACACACACACACACCTCACACACACACCTCACACACACACACACACACACCTCACACACACACACACACACACCTCACACACACACACACACACACCTCACACACACACACACACACCTCACACACACACACACACACCTCACACACACACACACACCTCACACACACACACACACACCTCACACACACACACACACACCTCACACACACACACACACACCTCACACACACACACACACACACCTCACACACACACACACACACACCTCACACACACACACACACACACCTCACACACACACACACACAC
>NC_091200.1:8852700-8950200 GCF_040958095.1 Procambarus clarkii | reverse complement strand
CTGAATGACTCCTTACACAGGTTCCTGAAGGCAGTTCTGATGTTAGCCAGCCTTGCATACGCCGCCGATGTTATTCTTGTTATGTGAGCTTCAGGAGACAGGTTTACTGTGATATAAACTCCTAGATTTTTCTCTGTCCGTTTCGTGAAGGACTTCTTCTCCCATTTAGTATCTTGTATCTGGCCTCCTGTTTCCTCCTAGTTTCATTACCTTGCATTTTCTCGGGTTGAACTTTAGTATCCATTTGTGTACTCACCTAATTGTGCTTGCGGGGGTTGAACTCTGGCTCTTTGGTCCCGCCTCTCAACCGTCAATCAACAGGTGTACAGGTTCTTGTGCCTACTGGGCTCTATCATATCTACACTTGAAACGGTGTGTGTGTGTGTGTGTGTGTGTGTGTGTGTGTGTGTGTGTGTGTGTGTGTGTGTGTGTGTGTGTGTGCGTGCGTGCGTGCGTGCGTGCGCGTGTGCTCGTGCGTGCGTGGTATCCAACTCAGGTGCCAGCTCTTCGCCTTGTGTTTGACCTTTCAAGCTCCTCGTCCCCTAACACCCCTCATGTATAATATTCCCCCCTAGTCTAGACACTCTCTTAGTCTCCGTATCCTCTCCCTTCTCGTCCTCTCCTTTCTCCTAGCTTTTCATTTCTTCTTGCCCTCTCATCTACTGTGGTTCCTCGTCTTACTATCTTCAGTCAATTATTTGTACTGCTCTGCTCCTATTTTTATAACGTTCACTTTGTGGACGGATCCGTCTGTATGCAGTGTTACGAACATGTATAACCTAAGTGAAACAGCTATGTACACCTGACCTTAGGAATGTTGTGCCGAGTTTCAGTGTCGTCTAGTTGAGGAGGTTGTCATCCTGGAAACAAAGACCAAGGGCCAGATTCACGAAGCAGTTACGTAAGTACTTACGAACGTGTACATCTTTCCTCAATCTTTGACGGCTTTGGTTACATTTATTAAACAGTCTACAAGCATGAAAACTTCCCAATCAACTGGTGTTATTGTTATAAACAGCCTCCTGGTGCTTCGGAGCTCCTTAACTGTTCAATAATTGTAAACAACGCCGCCAAAGATTGAGGAAAGATGGACAGGTTCGTAAGTGCTTGCGTAACTGCTTCGTGAATCTGGCCCCAGGCCGAGAGAGAGCAGTGACTCCCTAACAAGCCAAAGGGTCTCGATTGTGTAGACACGAGAGAGAATCACGTTCACCTGAGTGACGGTGACCTTTGAATACCTCTTGTGTACATTTTAGTCGGAGGTTAGGTCAGGCGTTTAGGTTCCTTTAGCAAGCATTTGTATGTGCGTGAAGTGTATGAAGCATTTATGGCAACCCGTCCTCGACTCAAGTCCATTACATCCAGCGGTCGACCCCACAAACGCATTCCTAAATTTTAACTTGCTGATCATTCAAAACGGGATTTTTTTTTCAAATATAAATTAATATTATAATATATTAGCAAATTGTGCATATATAGGCATAGGTTAGGTTAGGTTCTGTTGGCGATTATTTGTATTTGTAGTACGTGGGTGAAGCATTTACAGCGTTGTGGCTCGAACAAAAGTCGTCAGTGAAGCACTTGTTCCGGAAGTGTTCGAACGAAATCGGTTGAGAGTTGTGTGTAAACTGTTTTTCATTCATAAACGGGGTTTGGCTGGTGTATGGAATCACTTTTGGGTCTTTGTTTGGAGGACGGGCTGTGGGTGTAATGGACTTCGAGTCCATTACACCCACACAAATATGGTGCTTAAGATATCATGAGGCAACCCCCCTCATAGTCTATATGGGGTTCCTGGGCCTAGCCTTCACTGATGGTATCTTCACTCAAGTAACATAACTAGCACTGTGGCGGGGTCGCAGGTCTCCGGGACTAACAGCTGACAGGTAGACCACCATCTGTTTTGTAAACAAAACCCGATTTCCGAGACTCCGAATTGTGGAGGGTCCGAGGGGGATGATTGTTACGTTTAGCGGGGTTGTTGTGTCTTGTAGTGGTTATGGAAGGGGAGAGAGAGGTGGGTGATGAGCGGGGTTGTTGTGTCTTGTAGTGGTTATGGAAGGGCAGAGAGAGGTGGGTGATGAGCGGGGTTGTTGTGTCTTGTAGTGGTTATGGAAGGGCAGAGAGAGGTGGGTGATGAGCGGGGTTGTTGTGTCTTGTAGTGGTTATGGAAGGGCAGAGAGAGGTGGGTGATGAGCGGGGTTGTTGTGTCTTGTAGTGGTTATGGAAGGGCAGAGAGAGGTGGGTGATGAGCGGGGTTGTTGTGTCTTGTAGTGGTTATGGAAGGGCAGAGAGAGGTGGGTGATGAGCGGGGTTGTTGTGTCTTGTAGTGGTTATGGAAGGGCAGAGAGAGGTGGGTCCCGCCAAACACACACCGAAACTACGACGTTGGTACAACGTTCGAACAAGTTTTAACACCTCCTAACCAGTTATAACAACCAATATAGCAAGTTGTAACAACGTTCTAATACGTCATAAACACGTTAAGCCAAGATGTAACAACTTTATTACAAGTTGTAACAAGCGGAAAATAGAGACAGTTTCGGTTTGTGTTTCCAGGGGTGATGAACTAACAAAGTAGATGTGCGACGGTGAGGTGAAGCTTGCGTGCAATTTCTCTTATATAATTGTACATTATATAATTTTTGAATGATAAGATATGGTGTCATAGTTGTGGTGACGTTCTTGTTCCTCTCGTGCGAATGAACCATATTTGTTTCACTTGGTTTGATATGGATTTAAAATGTGCGTCAAATAGTTGTATAATAATGTAAGTGAAGGTATTGCATAGCGCCTTTGAGTAACAAATGGCGCAATCTGTCTTCCCTCTCCAGGGGCGTCTTCCGCTAAGATAGTCTCATTACCGGCGTCCTGTTGGGTAAGACGACCCTCCCTCTCTCTCTCTCTCTCCTGGCAGAGGGGACGGTGGCCAGCTCCAGGCGGGCTGCTACTGCCCTCTGGCGGCCGCTCGACGCTGGAGCTTGCAATCCTTTGTGAGTTATCGCTGTCCTCTGCGGGTGGGTCGGGGGTGGGGGATGTCTCAGCCTCCCCCCGGGGATCACAGGGGTCTCCATCTCTCCACCATCACGATTCACTGGCTATTCCCGTTCAGGTTCCTGGTATGAGAAATACTGTGTGCACTCTCAAGGTCTTCAAATATTGGCCTATACTTTGTGCCTGGAAGAAAGTCGGTGTTTAAATGTGGTGATTGTGGCGTGTGGCTCTGGTGTGTTGATGCTGCCTCTTCCTCCCTGTACTGCCTCCACGCTTTTGTTTAAAGATGCTTCTCCGTTATCTTGGAGGTGTTGACGCTGCACACATTTTCTTGCCTCGTCAGTGGAGCTTCTTGTCTTGCTCCTCCTCCTCACCCCTCCCACTGCCTCTCACCCCCTTCCCTACTTCCTCTCACCTTCTTCAGTCTCCTCTTATTATTCCCCTTCTTTCTTATTTCACCTTCGTTTTTTGCCTCATTCTCATTTTTTTCTTATCCTCATCTTCTTTCTACTTTTTCCTCTCCCTCTTCATCTTCCTCATTCTTCTCATTTCACCCCCATTCTTTTCCTTCCCTATCCTCTTCTTTCCCTATCCTCCTCCTCCTTGTCCTCCCCCTCCTCATGCTCCGCTCTCCCCTGCTCAACACACGTCTGGAGGAAGTCATGTATTAAAGTCCACCGTTCACAAGTGGTACAAGATAGCATAATTTTGTGTTGCGAACCCAGAACTCTTGAGTTGCCAGTGTGGTGTTGCTTGTGTTGTGGTGCCTCTGACGTGTTCACGACGTGTTCCATGCAACACGTTACGAGGTGTTGCCAGACTGGGCGGGACGTACACACATTCCTCCTCCAGGGTTGCCGAGGCCATATACAGGATGCTATCTATTGTCTGGTAATGACTGGGGGTCGTGTTATCCTCTCGATGGCTTCAATACTGACATGTATGGAGGAAGCTTCCCTCTTATACTCTGTTAGTTATACAGTATTGGTCGTTTTGTGGTCTATGTAACATTTATTATAAAATGTTTGCATCTTACGTCATTTAATAAGTACTCTTGTAACCTAATCTCCTGAGACTGATGGATGCCTACTAATGATTGGAACATTTCATAATTTTTGTTTCAAGATAGTTTTGTTATATTTATTATATGTTATATTTATTGTATGTTATATATGTAATGTTATTTTAAAGCTACGGTGCCAGATATGTTATCATAAATAATTCAGTCAATCGAGTAGTAGTAGTAGTATTGATCGTAAAATTAGGGGTATCTCTCTCTCTCTCTCTCTCTCTCTCTCTCTCTCTCTCTCTCTCTCTCTCTCTCTCTTTCTCTCTTTCTCTCTTTCTCTCTTTCTCTCTCTTTTCCACTTTCTGTGTAATCCCTCTGACTTCCCCACCCTATCCAATGTCCTGTTATCGTCCTCACTCTTCTTCGTCCCATTACAAAGATTGAATCAAGCGATCTTCCATTCAGGCCGTGATAGCCTCATTTCTTTTGGTACAAGTCCACAACTGGTGCCCCATCTTGTAGCATAGATCACTCCGCCGCTCCCAGTGTCCAGATGGCCTCTTCCACACTGGCAACGTCTCCCACACTGGTAACGTCCGCCACGCAGGTGTCCCAGTGGTGGTAGGCGTCCCCGTGGTGGCAGGCGTCCTAGTGATAGGACGCCTGCAAGAGTGTAGGATAGGTGGAAAAGGGAGAACATGATGGTAGGAGTGGTAGTGGTGGCAGGGTAGAGTGTAACCTGGAGAAGGCTAACTCCAGACCCAGTAAATGCTCCACACCCCACGAGAACAATATAGGGTGTACATGCTCGTGGGATAGTTTAACACGCGCCACAAGTCAATACTCTCACCATAACCAAAACATCACTGAGGTAAGCTGTGCAAGACGTGGCAGGATGCTTAAAACACCACGTGACAAATAATCAGGGTTAAGTGTGGGGAACTCAGTGGGGGACGCTACCAGGTGAAGGCCAAGAGTCGGGTAGGCTGGGCGATATAAATTAAAGTGTAAATATTGATTCCCATTACGCCCCAAGATCTCACGTTCCCCCAAACCCCGTTCTCGGAATTATGTTACTTTCCTCGCCTGTTTATGTATTTGTCTTTTCTTCCAGGTAAGACGAGCTTCACCTTCCCTTTGGGTGGCGGAACCAGCACAAGGTAAGTGTATCCGGCGGCACACGTCAACTTCATGTTGAGACACATGTAAGAGTACTTAGCTGCTGCTAATGGCATGAGATGGGTGCGGTCTTGGTCAGTGTCTAGTGTGGGTGGGGTGCCCTAGGGCCGGACTGTTCTCAACAGTGGAGGTGGGTCCAGTACTATAATAGTGGCCACAAGTTGCCTAAAAGTGGTTTACGATAAGAAAGTTGGGTTTTTAAATAAGATAACAGTAGTGAATTGAGAGTCGTTAAATAAAAGGGTCTAAGAGATGTTGAAAATTGTCCAGTTATCTTGTGTGACTTAAAGACATCGTTTACATTAGCGATGTAGCGCATGAAGACGAGTTAACGCCAGCATTACCGAGTATTTATGTTGCGAAATTCTACATTTCTAAAGATTCTACAAATTCTAAAGATTTGAAATGTAGAATTTCGCAACATAAATACTGTGTAAGACATGGCCAATTGTCTAATGCTTTGTTTGTTCATCTGCCAGAAGATGCTCACCAAATTGATTGGGAGATGGCTTCTTCAATAACGAATTGTAAAAGCACCTATAACAGAAACATAATTGAATCTGCTTTAATACAGATCACAAAAGAAAGTAATTTGAACATTAGCAGTGGTCTATATAACTTAGATCCATTTTTAATAGATCAATTAAAGGACGATTTAAGTAGGATCATTGGAACACATTTGTCTCACTAATTCATTGTAAATATTTACTATTTTATGCTATAATTAATCCATGTGTGGGCCTGTGTGTGGTTGCTGCATCGTATGGGCCAATAGGCCGTCTGCAGGGTCCACGTATTGTACCTCACCTCACTCCACTATTCTCTCCTGTCTATTTATGTTCAGTACTCGACCTGTAAAACCACTCCTCCTGAAGATGTATTAATATACGAAAGTACTTAAGGAAATTCCTGTTTCAATTTTCCTCCGTGGTCTGACACCGTCATATATATATATATATATATATATATATATATATATATATATATATATATATATATATATATATATATATATATATATATATATATATATATATATATATATATATATATAAATATATATATATATATATATATATATATATATATATATATATATATATATATATATATATATATATATATATATATATATATATTGTGACGGTAAAGCGTTGGTGTTCGGCTGTTTCAAAAGCTAGGGGCAGGGCCTCGTCACATTAGAGAGAAAAAAAGAGAAAAGCTGGAACTTTCGTCTGTGGTAAGGTAATGGGAAGAAACACAAGTAAATTTAACAATAAAATTTTAATTACTTTAGAAAAACAAGACATGAATAAAGTTAAGCACATAAAATATAAAAGACAAGTCAACAAACAAAATAATTTGAATAATCACTGGCAAATGAAAAGTTACGTTAAGACAAGTGAGTTACAGTGATAGCAAAATAAATATGAATGGAGCTGGAATATTGGCTTCGAGCTGCCACCTCCCTTAGTACACGAAAGCCAAGGCTTAGTCTACCAGCGAGAGATGTCAACTGCAAGGAGCACTGAGATATTCTGACAATACTGGGCCACTGCAGCCCAGACATCAACTTGTGGCGGAGGGCAGGTGCGACGGGACACCAGCCAATCGGCGACAGGCAGGCAAAGGACAAGCAGTTTGCCGGTTTACGGTGGCGGTAGCTAGCAGGTGTCACTGTGCTGGGTACGATTTGCTCTCTGGGCAAAACGTTTGGCGATACTTGCTGGACGTATCTTCTATATTATCTTTTGTTTTTACGTACTTTGTAGGGAAGAGCAGGCTCAATCTCTCTTGAAAGAGATTGTCACAAAATATATATATATATATGTATATATATAATATATATATGTATATATATATATATATATATATATATATATATATATATATATATATATATAATATATATATGTATATATATATATATATATATATAATATATATATGTATATATATATATATATATATATATATATATGTATATGTATATATATATATATATATATATATATATATATATATATATATATATATATATATATAATATATATATATATGTATATATATATATATGTATATATATATATATATATATATATATATATATATATATATATATATATATAATATATATATATAAATAGAATGCCCCCCTAATGTGTAAGGAGTCGATTTGTGAGAATATTGCAGAAATACAGTCCGCTAAACAACATACAAATTACTACCGAAATATATAAATTAACGTAAATATAAACACTATATAAATTCATATAAATTAAATATAAATCTCACAGTCGGTTCCCCAGAGGCGGGAAGATGGTGGAAGAGCAAGGAAGGAAGACGGGGATAACTAAGGGCAAGTGGAGGGTGATAAGGGCAGGAACAAGGAGGAAGATATGACTGGAGGTAATGACACGGCTCGGTACATGTAGGTAATGACGGAAGGGCGGCCCCCGGCACCTGAGAAAGGTGACACACACGCGACAGGAGGTACAAGACGACGATACGGGGCGACGGGAGGTACGGGGCGACGACGGGAGGTACGGGACGACGACGGGAGGTACGGGGCGACGACGGGAGGTACGGGGCGACGACGGGAGGTGCGGGACGACGACGGGAGGTACGGGACGACGACGGGAGGTACGGGGCGACGATACGGGAGGTACGGGGCGACGATACGGGAGGTACGGGGCGACGATACGGGAGGTACGGGGCGACGATACGGGAGGTACGGGGCGACGATACGGGAGGTACGGGGCGACGATACGGGAGGTACGGGGCGACGATACGGGAGGTACGGGGCGACGATACGGGAGGTACGGGGCGACGATACGGGAGGTACGGGGCGACGATACGGGAGGTACGGGGCGACGATACGGGAGGTACGGGGCGACGATACGGGAGGTACGGGGCGACGATACGGGAGGTACGGGGCGACGATACGGGAGGTACGGGGCGACGATACGGGAGGTACGGGGCGACGATACGGGAGGTACGGGGCGACGATACGGGAGGTACGGGGCGACGATACGGGAGGTACGGGGCGACGATACGGGAGGTACGGGGCGACGATACGGGAGGTACGGGGCGACGATACGGGAGGTACGGGGCGACGATACGGGAGGTACGGGGCGACGATACGGGAGGTACGGGGCGACGATACGGGAGGTACGGGGCGACGATACGGGAGGTACGGGGCGACGATACGGGAGGTACGGGGCGACGATACGGGAGGTACGGGGCGACGATACGGGAGGTACGGGGCGACGATACGGGAGGTACGGGGCGACGATACGGGAGGTACGGGGCGACGATACGGGAGGTACGGGGCGACGATACGGGAGGTACGGGGCGACGATACGGGAGGTACGGGGCGACGATACGGGAGGTACGGGGCGACGATACGGGAGGTACGGGGCGACGATACGGGAGGTACGGGGCGACGACGGGAGGTACGGGACGACGACGGGAGGTACGGGACGACGGCGGGAGGTACGGGGCGACGACGGGAGGTACGGGACGACGACGGGAGGTACGGGACGACGGCGGGAGGTACGGGACGACGGGAGGGCAGCAACAGAGACAGTGGAGCGGGGACTAATGGATGAAGATAATCTGCGAGAGAAGTGAAGGAGAGATAATGATGGTGATGATGGAGGTATAACGAGGTGGCAACTGCCCATAAAGATGAGAGAGACAGTAAAGAGAGAGGAAACTCCCACCAGTAGACGATGGTGATGGTTGATGGTGGTGATGATGGGGCCCATGATGGTGATGGTTGGTGGTGATGATGATGGGGCCCATGGTGATGATGATGGTTGGTGGTGATGATGATGGGGCCCATGGTGATAAAGGCGATGGTGATGGTTGGTGGTGATGATGATGGAGCCCATGGTGATGATGATGGTTGGTGGTGATGATGATGGGGCCCATGGTGATGATGGTTGATGGTGATGATGCCCATGGTGGCGATGGTGATGGTTGATGATGATGATTGAGGTGATGCTGATAATGAAAGCGATGGTGATGCAGGAGATGGGGGAGATGGTGATGGGGGCGATGGTGATGCATGGAACTTAAGAACATGGTGGTGATTAAAGGGCAAAGGGTCTGACACCAGGGTAGGGTGGAAGATAGGTAGAGAGAATAATCTCATTACCCAGCAAGCTAGCTCTCTGTCTGTCTGTCAGTCAGCGGAAACAACTTAGCATGGGTTGTGTTGAATGACCTACAATGCAGAGTATTGATCTCGGTATTATATATATTGTCTCGGAAGATTTAAGGAACGCCTTGGGATCTTGAGGAAGACTTGTTTAAGTGCCACGTCCGAGAAGTGTAATTGGTACCTTCATGTAGACAAATATCAATTGGTAATCAAAGATCTGTTGCCTCACGCTCCTGGAAGCAATGATTACGACAAGACCCGCCTGTAAGGACCACCGCACACACACCCGCCTGTAAGGACCACCGCGCACACACCCGCCTGTAAGGACCACCGCGCACACACCCGCCTGTAAGGACCACCGCACACACACCCGCCTGTAAGGACCGCCCCCACACACCCGCCTGTAAGGACCGCCCCCACACACCCGCCTGTAAGGACCGCCCCCACACACCCGCCTGTAAGGACCGCCCCCACACACCCGCCTGTAAGGACCGCCCCCACACACCCGCCTGTAAGGACCGCCCCCACACACCCGCCTGTAAGGACCGCCCCCACACACCCGCCTGTAAGGACCGCCCCCACACACCCGCCTGTAAGGACCGCCCCCACACACCCGCCTGTAAGGACCGCCCCCACACACCCGCCTGTAAGGACCGCCCCCACACACCCGCCTGTAAGGACCGCCCCCACACACCCGCCTGTAAGGACCGCCCCCACACACCCGCCTGTAAGGACCGCCCCCACACACCCGCCTGTAAGGACCGCCCCCACACACCCGCCTGTAAGGACCGCCCCCACACACCCGCCTGTAAGGACCGCCCCCACACACCCGCCTGTAAGGACCGCCCCCACACACCCGCCTGTAAGGACCGCCCCCACACACCCGCCTGTAAGGACCGCCCCCACACACCCGCCTGTAAGGACCGCCCCCACACACCCGCCTGTAAGGACCGCCCCCACACACCCGCCTGTAAGGACCGCCCCCACACACCCGCCTGTAAGGACCGCCCCCACACACCCGCCTGTAAGGACCGCCCCCACACACCCGCCTGTAAGGACCGCCCCCACACACCCGCCTGTAAGGACCGCCCCCACACACCCGCCTGTAAGGACCGCCCCCACACACCCGCCTGTAAGGACCGCCCCCACACACCCGCCTGTAAGGACCGCCCCCACACACCCGCCTGTAAGGACCGCCCCCACACACCCGCCTGTAAGGACCGCCCCCACACACCCGCCTGTAAGGACCGCCCCCACACACCCGCCTGTAAGGACCGCCCCCACACACCCGCCTGTAAGGACCGCCCCCACACACCCGCCTGTAAGGACCGCCCCCACACACCCGCCTGTAAGGACCACCCCCACACACCCGCCGGGAAGGCACCCACTACAGTCTGATCCGCCGGCTTGGCACGCTGGAGGGTCACATTATTCCCAAATTACTTTATTGATTGCATATAAGTCTGTTAAGAGGAGCCAGCGAGGAGCGCGCTCCACTGCTCGCAATAGCCATTATGATCTTGAGCTGGTTCCCGTGTTGCCTAAGTCGTACCAAGCTTAACTAGATTAGTGTGTCGTCTTACCCATAATAATGGATGGGTAAACGCTCAGGGGAAATCAAATTAAAATACGGAATTCATTCTCGTGTAAAAAAATAAACGAAACAAATTCAGTTTTTGTTCGGGAATTTTTGGTAAGAAACTCATGTGATTTTTTTCTTAATCTTGGTGAATAGAGTGAGCTAATGGTGGCCACACTTTAGTAGGGCAAACTAAACACTCCTGTGTCACACACACACACATGCTGTGTGTGTGTGTGTGTGTGTGTGGGGGGGGGGGGTGCGTCGGCGTGGGTGCGTCAGTGTGGGTGGTTGTGTGGGTGCGTCAGAGTTGATCATGGCTGTGTGGGTGTGTGGGATATCACTGGTGTGTGTGGGAGCTCACTCACTGTAATATACTGGTTTAGATGAGTCCCAATGACTCCCACATCTCAGTTCCTGTCATGTTTATATTTACCGTCATCTACCTCCCTCTTCTGGTGCATTTACTCGCTATTCACACTAAACAAATGTGTTATTTGCACACGTCCCTGTTGCCCCATCTGTGACTCTATGGTCCACACATGTGACCTGGTTCTGTTGTTTCTTGTGTCGAACAGTCAGTCCTTAAGCACGAGACACAACAGAACCAGGTCTACTACCACCGTTATAACAAGACCAACAGACCAGTAGATCCATACGAGGCTGTTTTTAACAGCGGAAGCAGTGTATGGCGTGTATTGAGACAAAAGTACTCGCTCAGTCTATTTGTAAAATTGTAGTGTATACAATAAGAAGTATTCTTACTTCTCATCTGAGCCGTTCTTTGCGTCTCCAGTTGATGTATTTGGTCACGTATGGGACAATAGGCCTTCAACAGTGTCTTAAATTCATGTCCTTATGGAAATAGTTCAGAACCATTGTAGCCCGCGGTTACTACAATATCAAATAATATTAATATTAAAGTTTGTGCTTCATCAAGATATTAATTTTAAATGTGTGGTCACGTCGTATTTTTCGCCTTTTAAGCTTAGATGTTTAGTTTTCTTAAGAGTTACATTTATGTATTTCTTAATATGGTTATGAGGTCAGTCGGCGCTCAACAGTATAAGTATTAGAAGGCGCTGAGCCAGTATGACACACACAACACTCCACTCTGAGTGTACGGGAAATATAACGACAAAAGCCGTAGTCACTATTATAGAATACGACACACGAGCAAATTCCTGAAGGTAAGAAGGTCTAGGTAGAGTTGTAGAGGACGGGGGGAGGAGTAAAGGAGGCAGGAAATGACGGAAGAATGAAGAATTACAGGAAGTGAGGGAAGAAAGAAGGAAGGGAGGAGTACACGCGCTGGCAGACCCTAGAGGCACGAGTGGTAGCCACGGAGATCGAGAGGTCAATGTTTATCCTTTTCCCCGTGTCGTGAATACGAGATCATCATGCGTCTTGTAAGAGCCACCGACGCCTTAATGTAGACGGACCATGATTATGAAGGTACACGAGGTTGGGTGTGGCGGTGTGGGTGCTGAAGTCCCAGTGTGTGGGGGCTGACGTGGGCCAGTGTGTTGTGGTGTGAGGAGGTGAAGACGGCCGCCACCCCCACCAGCCCGCCCTGCGCCCCGCTAAACCTACACCAGAATCCTCAGAAAAAATGTTGCGGTGTGTTGTGTGTGGTTTTGTGAGTGGTGGGGCGGGGTGCTCCTGTCAGGTGCATGCTGTCCTGTAACAAAGAAAATGTATTTGCTGTATTTTTATGGCACACAAAACCAATTGTGACACTGGTTTTGTGAGGCAAGTGTGTGGAGGGTGACACAGGAGTGTGGAGCAGGTCACGTGTGGTAGTGAAGGTGACGCAGGAGCCTCACAGTGTGGTAGTGAGGGTGACGCAGGAGCCTCACAGTGTGGTAGTGAGGGTGACGCAGGAGCCTCACAGTGTGGTAGTGAGGGTGACGCAGGAGCCTCACAGTGTGGTAGTGAGGGTGACGCAGGAGCCTCACAGTGTGGTAGTGAGGGTGACGCAGGAGCCTCACAGTGTGGTAGTGAAGGTGACGCAGGAGCCTCACAGTGTGGTAGTGAAGGTGACGCAGGAGCCTCACAGTGTGGTAGTGAAGGTGACGCAGGAGCCTCAGTGTGGTAGTGAAGGTGACACAGGAGCCTCACAGTGTGGTAGTGAAGGTGACACAGGAGCCTCAGTGTGGTAGTGAAGGTGACACAGGAGCCTCACAGTGTGGTAGTGAAGGTGACACAGGAGCCTCACTGTGTGGTAGTGAAGGTGACGCAGGAGCCTCACTGTGTGGTAGATAAGGTGACGCAGGAGCCTCACAGTGTGGTAGTGAGGGTGACACAGGAGCCTCAGTGTGGTAGTGAGGGTGACACAGGAGCCTCACAGTGTGGTAGTGAAGGTGACGCAGGAGCCTCAGTGTGGTGGTGAAGGTGACGCAGGAGCCTCAGTGTGGTAGTGAAGGTGACGCAGGAGCCTCACAGTGTGGTAGTGAAGGTGACGCAGGAGCCTCAGTGTGGTAGTGAAGGTGACGCAGGAGCCTCACAGTGTGGTAGTGAAGGTGACACAGGAGCCTCACAGTGTGGTAGTGAAGGTGACGCAGGAGCCTCACAGTGTGGTAGTGAAGGTGACGCAGGAGCCTCACAGTGTGGTAGTGAAGGTGACGCAGGAGCCTCACAGTGTGGTAGTGAAGGTGACGCAGGAGCCTCACAGTGTGGTAGTGAAGGTGACACAGGAGCCTCACAGTGTGGTAGTGAAGGTGACACAGGAGCCTCACAGTGTGGTAGTGAAGGTGACGCAGGAGCCTCACAGTGTAGTAGTGAAGGTGACACAGGAGCCTCACAGTGTGGTAGTGAAGGTGACGCAGGAGCCTCACAGTGTAGTAGTGAAGGTGACACAGGAGCCTCAGTGTGGTAGTGAAGGTGACACAGGAGCCTCAGTGTGGTAGTGAAGGTGACACAGGAGCCTCACAGTGTGGTCGTGAAGGTGACACAGGAGCCTCACAGTGTGGTAGTGAAGGTGACACAGGAGCCTCACCACACACACACCTTCGCCGGGGAAACCACGGCCCACCACAACCGGAAGCCTCGGCAGCGCCGCCAGTAAAGGCATGTATGTGGTCGGGCCCCGCCGCCGCCGCCACCACCTACATCAACTGCACCTACATTACCAGTTGCATAGACTACTCCACAGCACCTGTATCTCCACCTCATACAATGTACCAATTTAGTCTATACAGCTAACACTGTATATACTGTATTATAATATATCACATTCTATCAGGAACAATATCAGCAGTTTTAGGGTAAGTAGCATTTGAACACCGTCAGTATGGGCTCCATAGGTCTAGAGTGTGGCACCAATTATAACTGGGAGTGTGTTTACTGTGAGGGGGGGGGGGGGAGTTGATGTGGTAGGCACTCCGGGGGTTGGCGTCGCTGTGGGGTGTGGTAGAGTGAGGCTGCAGGTGTGGTGGTGATTGTGTGGTGAGGTGTGTAATGGTACTGTGGTGGGCGGTGTGGTGTGGTGAGGCGTTGTGGTGGGGGGTGTGGTGAGGCGTTGTGGTGGGTGTTGGGGTGTGTGGTGAGGGGGTGTGGTGGGTGTTTGTGGTTCATGTATTGTAGTGGGTGGGTTGAGGGAGAGGGGGGGGCGGGGGAGGGGTGTGGCATGGTCTAGCAGTCTTCAATAATTCATGACATAATGCTGGGCAACACTGACTCATGCTTGCATGCCTGTCTGGGGTCCAGGGCCGCCGCTGGCCGCCACCGGGGGTCCAGGGCTGGCGCTGGCCGCCACCGGGGGTCCAGGGCTGGCGCTGGCCGCCACCGGGGGTCCAGGGCTGGCGCTGGCCGCCACCGGGGGTCCAGGGCTGGCGCTGGCCGCCACCGGGGGTCCAGGGCTGGCGCTGGCCGCCACCGGGGGTCCAGGGCTGGCGCTGGCCGCCACCGGGGGTCCAGGGCTGGCGCTGGCCGCCACCGGGGGTCCAGGGCTGGCGCTGGCCGCCACCGGGGGTCCAGGGCTGGCGCTGGCCGCCACCGGGGGTCCAGGGCTGGCGCTGGCCGCCACCGGGGGTCCAGGGCTGGCGCTGGCCGCCACCGGGGGTCCAGGGCTGGCGCTGGCCGCCACCGGGGGTCCAGGGCCTGCACTGGCCGCCACCGGGGGTCCAGGGCCTGCACTGGCCGTACGGTACATAGGCACACAGCTCCACACCCCCACCACCACACACAACACACATACCTACACATTACACACATTTTATATAATAATGTAAATAAGAGGATGTACAGGCTACTTAGGTCAGGGCTGAGAATGTAAACCTATATCAAGATATACAGTAAACCACAGTTACTAACGAAATTCAACTGCAATACAAGATTCATTATTATTTATACCGACTAATTAAACGACATAATATATATTATATAATACTGAGGTGTTGTGTGAAGTGTTGCAATGTGTGTGTGGATAGTGTGCAGGAAGTTCTCGCAGCTGTCAACACTTCAACACTTTGACTGTGGTTGTTGTTGTTGTTGTTAAAGATTCGCTACCTGAAACTAAAAGATCCAAGTAGCACGGGCTATGGTGAGCCCGTAGTGGAGTTGACTGTGGTAATTATTTGATTGCAAATTGTTAAGTAAAGCATTTCCCATACACGACAGCACGTTCACCAATGTTTCCCCGGAAAAAAGATATAAATGCACATGAAAAGAATAAATTTTCTGCATGAATGTTTCCAATTCGCTACATGAGGTTTGTGACTAACGTATTGGACACCCTCTGACCTAGAGGAGTGTACCTGGAGTGTGTCCTGGGAGTTGTGCTGTGGGGCCGGTAAGTCCTCTGCGGGCTCACCATAGCTCGTGCTACTTGCAACTTTTGTTTCCAGTTGCTGAATCTAAAACAACAACAAAGGGAGTTCTGCTACTCCCAAAACCCTGCCTGGGGCTTCCAGTCCAGATTCCCGGTGGAGGAGATTTCAGCAAATTCAACTTCAATAATAAACGGATAAACTGGGAGCAAATAAACCAGGACTTCACAGAAATAAACTGGGAAGAACAGCTAGGAAATGCAAACCTGAACCAGTGCCTGGAAAAAATAAGCTCAGTAGCACTAGAAATATGTTCAAACCGCATACCCCTAAGAAAAAAGAGAGAGATGCAGATTGGAACGGGAACGTCGTTCCCTATATAGGCGAAGAAAACGAATCGCGGAACAACTTGAGAGTCGCACCCTATCTCAAGAACGGCGAAGAAGGTTAGGTAGAGAAATAGAAACAATTGAACTCAAGCTACAAGAATCATACAAAACCCAGGAGAGGCAAAGAGAGCAAAAGGCCATCAGTGAAATAGAGAGAAATCCGAAATATTTTTTCTCCTATGCAAAATCAAGATCAAAAACCACATCTAGTATCGGGCCCCTGCGAAAGGGAGATGGAACTTTCACAGATGACGACAAAGAAATGAGCGAGTTACTGAGGAAGCAGTACGACTCTGTTTTCAGTGAGCCATTAAATGCACTAAAGATTGATAACCCAAATGAATTTTTCATGGATATGATACCAACAACAAATCACATATCAGACGTCGCCCTATCCCCACTAGATTTTGAAGAAGCCATAAACAGTATGCCTATGCACTCTGCACCAGGCCCGGATTCTTGGAACGCCATATTCATCAAGAACTGTAAAAAACCACTATCGCAGGCCCTTCACATTCTGTGGAGACAAAGTCTAGATACTGGCGTTATCCCTGACATACTAAAAACAGCAGAAATAGCACCACTCCATAAAGGAGGAAATAAGGCAGAGGCAAAAAATTACAGACCGATAGCACTAACATCGCACATCATAAAAATTTTTGAGAGAGTGCTAAGAAGTAAGATCACAAAATACATGGAATCACAGCATCTCCATAACCCCGGACAACATGGTTTCAGAACAGGGCGCTCTTGCATGTCGCAGTTGCTGGACTACTATGATATGGCATTAGATGCTATGGAAGACAAACAAAACGCTGATGTAATTTACACAGATTTCGCAAAAGCTTTTGATAAATGTGACCATGGTGTTATTGCACATAAAATGCGTTCAAAAGGAATTACCGGGAAAATAGGCAGATGGATCTACAATTTCCTGACTGACAGAACCCAATGTGTAATAGTCAACAAAATAAAATCCAGCCCATCAACCGTGAAGAGCTCAGTCCCCCAGGGTACTGTGCTTGCTCCAGTACTTTTTCTCATCCTCATATCGGACATAGACCAGAACACAACCTATAGCACTGTATCATCCTTTGCAGATGACACTAGGATTTTCATGAGAGTTGGCAACATAGAGGACACGGCAAACCTCCAATCAGATGTAGATCAGGTCTTTCTATGGGCTACAGAAAATAATATGGTATTCAACGAGGATAAGTTTCAGCTCATGCGATACGGAAAAATTGAAAATATAAAAACAGAAACCACGTACAAAACGCAGGCAAATCATAACATAGAACGAAAAGGCAATGTAAAGGACCTGGGTGTACTCATGTCGGAAGACCTTACCTTTAAAGAACACAATAAAGTAGCCGTCACAACTGCAAGAAAAATGACAGGTTGGATAACAAGAACTTTTCACACTAGAGATGCTATACCGATGATGATACTTTTCAAAACGCTTGTGCTATCTAGAGTGGAGTACTGCTGCACAATGACAGCCCCTTTCAAAGCTGGAGAAATTGCTGACCTAGAGAGCGTGCAGAGATCCTTTACTGCTAGAATCCACTCAGTAAAACATCTAAATTACTGGGACCGACTAAAGAGCCTAAATCTGTACTCCCTTGAGCGCAGGCGGGAGAGATACATAATAATTTACACGTGGAAAATAATTGAGGGGCTGGTCCCAAACCTGCACACAGAAATAACACCACATGAGACCAGAAGACATGGCAGGATGTGCAGAATACCCCCGTTGAAAAGCAGAGGTGCAACAGGTACTCTGAGAGAGAACTCTATCAACATCAGAGGCCCGAGACTGTTCAACACGCTTCCACTACACATAAGGGGCATAACTGGCAAACCCCTCACAGTGTTCAAGAGAGAACTGGATAAGCACCTCCAAAGGATACCTGATCAACCAGGCTGTGACTCATACGTCAGGCTGCGAGCAGCCGCGTCTAACAGCCTGGTTGATCAGTCCAGCAACCAGGAGGCCTGGTCGACGACCGGGCCGCGGGGACACTAAGCCCCGGAAGCACCTCAAGGTAGGTAGGTAGGGGCCAGGGATCGTTTGGTTCAAACTTGGTCCAACAGACTGTTGCTTGAAGGGGCCGCGGGCCCCACATATCCACTACAATCCGGCTGGGGTGGCACTTCTTGTGGGAACTTGTTTGTTTCTTGAACTGGACATCCAATGGCCTACAGGAGCTCATCAGTGAAATCTAACTATACCTTAAACAAAATAAAATGTGATGTGCAGATAATTCCACAAAGAAAAATGTCTGAGCATTTTTGTGTTCTTCAGCACAACACATATGTTTGTATGTATGTAGGTGATACTTATCAGGGGAAAAGCGCCAAGCCATTACGACTATTCAGCACTGAGAAGGGGTCAGGATAAGGATTTGGGATGGGACGGGGGGGGGGGGGGGGGAAGGAATGGTGCCCAACCACTTGGACGGTCGAGGATTGAACGCCGACCTGTATGAAGCGAGAGCGTCGCTCTACCGTCCAGCCCAAGTGGTTGGACTGTATGTAGGTGATAGAGGTAGGGACTATACGCTACTCCCATCTACATAACACTGCTCTCACTACATCTACGTCTCTACCTTCACCGCCCACCCCCCTTCTCATGTCTTTAGCTCACTTGACACACCATACTCCTACCACCCCCCTCTTCCTCCCCTTCCCATATCTGCCAGTAGCACCTGCTGCTACTGCACGGGTGCCCCTCCCCCCTTCCACAGTGCCACACCCTCCACGGGTGCCCCTCCCCCCCTTCCACAGTGCCACACCCTCCACGGGTGCCCCTCCCCCCCTTCCACAGTGCCACACCCTCCACGGGTGCCCCTCCCCCCTTCCACAGTGCCACACCCTCCACGGGTGCCCCTCCCCCCCTTCCACAGTGCCATACCCTCCACGGGTGCCCCTCCACCTTCCATAGTGCCTCACCCTCCACGGGTGCTCATCGCCCTTCCACAGTGCCACACCCTCCACGGGTGCCCCTCCCCCCTTCCACAGTGCCACACCCTACCCCCCTTCCACAGTGCCACACCCTACCCCCCTTCCACAGTGCCACACCCTACCCCCCTTCCACAGTGCCACACCCTACCCCCCTTCCACAGTGCCACACCCTACCCCCCTTCCACAGTGCCACACCCTACCCCCCCTTCCACAGTGCCACACCCTACCCCCCCTTCCACAGTGCCACACCCTACCCCCCCTTCCACAGTGCCACACCCTACCCCCCTTCCACAGTGCCACACCCTACCCCCCCCCCCTTCCACAGTGCCACACCCTACCCCCCCCTTCCACAGTGCCACACCCTACCCCCCCTTCCACAGTGCCACACCCTACCCCCCCTTCCACAGTGCCACACCCTCCATATCTTCACAACCCTTCTCATGTTTCCTCGTGATTAATCTTGTACTTTCAACCGTGTTTATTGTATTATCCGTGTACCTTGTATCCGGTTATAAGGTCAGGTAATTATCAGGAGAAAGCACTGAGACAATACGACTATATATACAGCACTTGAAATATGAGGACAATGACCTGGGATGGGACGGGGGGGGGGAGGAATGACGCTCAACCACTTGGACGGTCGGGGATTGAACGCCGACCTGCAAAAAGCGAGACTGTCGCTCTACCGTCCACTTAAAGTGGTTGGGCATATCCACTCATAAGCTGTTCATTGTTATATTATGCATATTGCATAATACCGGCACATTACAATACACTCGTAATGTATTCTCTTAGTTCGTCAACTGTTAGTTGTCTTACAAAATGCGTTATAGCGGTGTTATTTCCTGTCTCGTTATAACGGGTTCATTTTCCGTGCTTGCGAGTAGAGGCGTTCTTTAGGGGTCGTGTTCATGCGGGGGTGGGGGGGGGGGGGTGCTGCTACTACTGGGAGGGGGGTGCTGCTACTACTGGGAGGGGGGTGCTGCTACTACTGGTGGGGGGGGGGAGGGTGGTATTGGTGCTGCCGGCGCCATTTTGTATATATATATGTACTTTGAAATCTGTTTTATGCAGGAATGTGGGGACCATAACCTTGTGTACGTTTAAGATTAGTTATTCCGATAGTCCTGTGTCGTCTCTCTGGCGGCATATTCCTGTCACGAGAGAGTACACTGCCATTACACGGAGCTGGCCTGATGTAAGTGAGGGCGTACTGGCGCAGGACGTGTACAGCACAGCAAGTCACTAGAGTTAAGCTGATGAGGGGAGCCGGTCGGCCGAGCGGACAGCACGCTGGACTTGTGATCCTGTGGTCCCGGGGTCGATCCCGGGCGCCGGCGAGAAACAATGGGCAGAGTTTCTTTCACCCTATGCCCCTGTTACCTAGCAGTAAAATAGGTACCTGGGTGTTAGTCAGCTGTCACGGGCTGCTTCCTGGGGGTGGAGGCCTGATCGAGGACCGGGCCGCGGGGACACTAAAAGCCCCGAAATTATCTCAAAATAACCTCAAGATGATGATACACTCAGGTGAAGGGGCAACATGACACCATTGTCAGCGAGGGGCGCCGTATAGGCCTATCCCAGTAATGGTGGCAGGAATTATTGATATATTTCAGTGTGGGTGACATATTGTTGTAATGGTTGTGTACGTATATTATGGGTGAAGGAGGATATACTGTAGTAACGGGAGTGTATAGAACATTACACGGGAGTGTATAGAACATTACACGGGAGTGTATAGCCCATTACACGGGAGTGTAGGGGTGTAACAGAGGCATGAGGCCAGGCGAGGAAGGAGTGTAGTGAGCCAGGGTGTTGTTGACCAACTTCTGGGCGAGTGTCGCTCAGGAAAGGGTTGCATCATGGAGCCTGAGCAGTTACCGTGCCCAGGGGGGCCCAAGGTGCTCTTCGGGGGGGCCCCTAGGGCTGGCTTTAGGGGCCCGCGGCAGACTCCTTCGATCCATTATTGTCTTCAGAAACTCGCAAGTCGGCAAGAGCCGTGCCAGGGCTATCTTGGACGACCACCCGTCAGCCTGGCTGGTCATAGGGAACCGTAAGTTGCCTACACGGCCACAAGGACTTCTTAATGTTAATAATTATTTCCAGTGCATTGCGTGTGTTGGGGTAGGGAGGAGGGGGTTGGGGCATGCAGGCCGGGGCGTATCAGAACAATACCTTCAATAACCAAGAGTTGAGACAGGATGTGGGCGGTTGTCGTGGTGGGGGGGGGGGGGTGACAGCCTCCCCAACACAAGGGGGGGGGGGTGAGATCCTCCCCTACAGAGGGGGGGAGGGGGGGAGGCACCAACCATTCTGTTTCCCGTGCTGCAGGAAAGCTCATTCTCGTGTGCTTATTTCCTGTATTAACACCTGCGGCCATCTATCATATATTTATATATATATACACCAGTTCACCGGCGGTGGTACTCGTACTGTGTAGGTCAGTGGGGCCCTGGTAATGCAGGTTACAATCCTGGGCGGGTCATAGAGTTCTTACTGATTTATGACTGCTTGGGTCTCTCTCCCCCTCTCTCATCTCTCTTACTCTCCTCCTCTTCCCCAACATCTAGCTGGCCCTCATCTCTTCCTCATTCTCTCACTAAATGTAATATTATGAAGCACTGAAAACATCTGATGATTATGCAAAACACTTCCCCGATTTCAGACCATGAAATCGCAGGGAATAACTTTAGATGCAGGTATTTCTTAACGGGTGGCACTGGGGGGCGACCCTGACTGGCCTATGACACTTCCATACCCCCCCATGTGTCATCTTGAACAGTTGGGTGAGGCTTGCTCAAAGTGTCCGGCCTCCTACTTTGGACAGACATAGAGACCCAGACAGACATACTCTCTTATCTATGCAAGTATATACATACATAGTCTTTACATGTATTAGAACTCTGTGTATTGATGAATGTGTGTTTATCGTAAGCTTAAGATGAGGTCGTCATTTTCCCATATAGTGAAGGTGGAAGTAAAGAGCTGCGGCCGCCAGTGTTGCCGCCGTGAGAGGCGAGTTATGGCGTCATTGGTAAAGACCAAGATGCACGTTGACTTGTTTTTCCCGCCACATATCTCCCGCCGCCCAGACTTCTCAGCTGTTGGCCAGGGCGCCACGTCGTCTCGTCCTCTCGTCCCAAGCTCCTTCCCTGTCTGAAAGCCTTTCAAGCATGTCATTTTCTGTCTAAAAATAAATAGGAAATAGGTATTGCCTCGTCACGGGAGCACTCTGGGAAATCAGTCACATTGGTGAACGTAATTGTCCCACGGTTGGCTTGGCAACACTGCAACACAACCGGAGGTAGCGGGAAATTGCTATACAGTACTATGCCACAGTTGTCTTTAAAGGTGATTTTGGAGTAGAGCAACCACTGGGATTGAGACTTAGGATTAGAGGGTAGAGATGGGCGTGTAGTATGAACGGACGGCATATTAGCGACGAGTCTCCCGGGGTAACGGTCGCTGCCTCCAGCACATTTCAAGAACGCAAACAAGTCATGCACAGATTTTCCATGCTAGATGTGTGGCAGGAAAGGTTGGTGGGAAAGTTTCTTCATTAGGAGTAACTTTTCCCTCTGACGTGTTGCAGCTTATTTTTGACTGAAGGCGGCAGGGAATATTTTATTGTATTTATATTTTTTATTAGCTTTATTATTTTCAAGGTATGGATGTTGTCGGGTCGTGTGTGTCCGTTATTTAATTTTCTTTCTCTCACTCTCTCATTCACTCACTCTCACTCACTCACATTCATTCTCCCTCCTCCTCCCTTTCCCGTTCACGCCTCACGTAACAGTAAACAGTCGTCACTAAACTGTGTTATTAAACAGTTACTGTCTTTGACATAGTCAAGGCTTAAGGAGCGTGTTGTAGCGTCGGTCTTAGACACCAACTGCCATGTTGTCTTAAGGTAGGAGGCCACTGATGTATATTGGTGGCCAGTACTATTTAGCATGGGATGCCTTAGGCGCCATAGCATGAGGTGCCATAGGTGCCATTCCATGGGGTGCCATATTCATGAGGGTCATTGTGGAGGTGGATCAGCTGACTATAGGCACCGCTGTAAACCATGCAGGTATACAGACCTGGTGCCACCATTAACCATGATGGACGAGGTCTATAAGTTTACAATAGCGGCAGAAATTCTCCGGAAAATACCATTGTCAGGTTTCTTTTATTTGTGTTCGTTTTCATCCGAAATGAATATGTATACAGTGGTATGTATGACTGTATGTAGAGCTTCGGCTCCTGGACCCTGCTTTACCAACTATCTATCATCTAACATAATGTGTCTCGATTGATTTGTTTTACTTTTGCGTATCTGGTGTAAAAGTGCGGAAAGAAGCCGTGTCACCTATATTTCCTTCTAACTTGTTCCACTTGCTTACTAACCTCACAATGAGGAAGTTTCCTCACTGAGGAAGCTTTCTCACATGTCTGTGACTATCTGTGTGTCTAGCGTTCATATATGTCCTCGTTTTTTATTGTTTCTCAATCGATAGATCGTGTTTCCACATCTTTCATCGATGTCCAGAAGTATTTTACATATCTGGATTATGTCTGCTCTGTCTCTCTCTCTCCCAGACAATGTTATTAATATTTCTTGTGAATCATTAAATTGCGCAGTATGTCTCAACTTTTTCACTTTTATGGATATACGTTAGAAGAAAATAGGATAAACAACACATAAATATTTGTTTCATTATATTTTTTTATTTAAATAACTGATCAATATTTTTACAGCTGACAGGATTTGTTTTACTCACAGGTGCATTATCTGCTAAAAAAATAGGTTTATTGTTACAAATAATGCTGCTACATAGCCTTCCCGGCTTGGTGCCTTCTTTTGATAATTATTGTTACATAGCCAAATTGTGTAACAGAAAGAGGCCTTGGACACAAATTTGTTCCATGCTAAGTGTAGACGAATCAGCTGAGCATTCCTCAAATAAAATAGCCTGCCTCAGCTTATAAGGTAAATAAAATCAGCTTGCTCAAATAAGTAGCTGCCTCACCTCACTGCCTTACTGCTACATAGCCTTCCCGACTTGGTGCCTTCTTTTGATAATTACTTATTGTTATACACAGTCAAATTGTGCAACAGGAAGGTGTCTTGGACCCCCTACTTCCCCCCCTCTCTCTTAACAGGTCATAATAGTCCATATAGTCATAATTATAGGTTTTAACAGGTCATAATAGTCCATATAGTCATAATTATAGGTTTTAACAGGTCATAATAGTCCATAAAGTCATAATTATAGGTTTAAGTATTCAATGAGAAAAGTTTTTGAAGTTTTTACCTTTATTCTTACCTAAGATAATTTGTGCAGCATATATTTCTTTTAGGTCTCGCCCAGATTTAATTTCAAAATAAAACCAAACAAAGTAAAAAGGGGAATGTACAGCTAAGGTACACCCCCCTAGCTATACTTATTGCTAGGTGAACAGGGGCATTTGGTGAGAGTAAATGCTCCCACCAGCCCGGGATCATCACCTCCCATATTTCATGTTCACCAGTGTTTATTTACTTTATAACTACTGGTATAATATCTTGCTATTATAAAACTAATTCTACTATCATAGAAGACATTTACTACAACTTTCAAGCAGATAATAATATATAGTTAACACGAAGGACTCCTCTTGACGAAACTCTCCTGCTAAAATGTTTTGTTTATAATAAAATCGATCCTCCGTGTTGTGTAGTAGAGAAAAATTGAGTTATATCCAGTTTACGTAAAGCTACGAGTGGTCGAGCCCGTCCTTAAATCGAGGCGGTGTACTTACGAAGATTTTCCTTCTTAAATGCCTACCTGAATACCGACGTAGCCGCTACGAAGATGCTTAGAAGAAAAACATTTGTGAGTACATAGGTAACTGCTTCGTGAATCTGGCCCCTGTACATCCTTTCTCAATCTTGGCGGCTTTGTTTATAATTATTAAACAGTTCACGAGCTCCGAAGCACCAGGAGGCTGTTTATAACAATAACAACAGTTGATTGGCAAGTTTTCATGCTTGTAAACTGTTTAATAAATGTAACCAAAGCCGTGAAAGGTTGAGGAAAGACGTACACGTTCGTAAGTACATACGTAACTGCTTCTTGAATCTGGCCCCAGGTCAGTATGTGACCATTAAACATACACAGCTGGTTATGTATATGCCGTAAAATCCATACATTTACTTCCAGTATGGAGTGGTGACAAAGCGAATGCGCTTCACGGGGTTGTAACTAGAGGTTGTCGCTCCAGTACGACTGTGTAACAGTTCATCATTATTGGGAGTGTTACCGGGTCGGGGCTATACAGCGGGCGGCAGGCCGGCTGGGGGGGCTCCGGCCCGTTACCAATTATATTTGATTTATGTGGCGGCATTCCTAAGGTTGTGGCGTCTGCAAGTGTCCGAGGCGGTCATCTGATATGAAATGGCGTTTGCCTCTAGTTCCGGAAATGTGGTGTTGGCAGCCCGTCCTCCTGAGGGTTGGATAAGGGCTGCCAACACTTTGGTAGGTCGGATAAGGACACTTTAGTACTGTCGTACTAAAGTGCCCCTTATCCTGACCTACCAAAGGATCCAAAACAAAAACGGGACATTGTGTATATTACGCGAGCCGCATCCATTTTCTAGGACGACCATTTTTGACTTTAGGTTGGTTGGTGGAGGCCCGGGTCACCACGCTCCCAGGTCACCACACTCCCAGGTCACCACGCTCCCAGGTCACCACGCTCCCAGGTCACCACGCTCCCAGGTCACCACGCTCCCAGGTCACCACGCTCCCAGGTCACCACGCTCCCAGGTCACCACGCTCCCAGGTCACCACGCTCCCAGGTCACCACGCTCCCAGGTCACCACGCTCCCAGGTCACCACGCTCCCA
Organism: Procambarus clarkii; assembly: GCF_040958095.1. Classification (NCBI taxonomy): domain Eukaryota; kingdom Metazoa; phylum Arthropoda; class Malacostraca; order Decapoda; family Cambaridae; genus Procambarus; species Procambarus clarkii. The sequence continues at coordinate 8,924,273 of NC_091200.1, read as the reverse complement.
GGTCACCACGCTCCCAGGTCACAGGAGCCCTTAAGAAATAGGTCAGCGCGCTAGACAGATCACCGCTTGTGCGGGGGGGGGGGGGGGGGAGTGTCTCTCTCCACCTGGCCACACCCTGCCCCAGGCCACACCCTGCCCCAGGCCACACCCTCCACCTGGCCACACCCTCCACCTGGCCACACCCTCCACCTGGCCACACCCTCCACCTGGCCACACCCTCCACCTGGCCACACCCTCCACCTGGCCACACCCTCCACCTGGCCACACCCTCCACCTGGCCACACCCTCCACCTGGCCACACCCTTCCCCAGGCCACACCCTTCCACCTGGCCACACCCTTCCACCTGGCCACACCCTTCCACCTGGCCACACCCTTCCACCTGGCCACACCCTTCCACCTGGCCACACCCTTCCACCTGGCCACACCCTGCCCCAGGCCACACCCTCCACCTGGCCACACCCTTCCACCTGGCCACACCCTTCCACCTGGCCACACCCTTCCACCTGGCCACACCCTTCCACCTGGCCACACCCTTCCACCTGGCCACACCCTTCCACCTGGCCACACCCTTCCACCTGGCCACACCCTTCCACCTGGCCACACCCTTCCACCTGGCCACACCCTTCCACCTGGCCACACCCTTCCACCTGGCCACACCCTTCCCACCTGGCCACACCCTTCCCACCTGGCCACACCCTTCCACCTGGCCACACCCTCCCACCTGGCCACACCCTCGCACCTGGCCACACCCTCGCACCTGGCCACACCCTCCCACCTGGCCACACCCTCCCACCTGGCCACACCCTCCCACCTGGCCACACCCTCCCACCTGGCCACACCCTCCCACCTGGCCACACCCTTCCACCTGGCCACACCCTTCCACCTGGCCACACCCTTCCACCTGGCCACACCCTCCCTCTCCACTGCCGCATGCGCATGTACTCACGCACACGCAAGCATTCAGACACGCACGTACAGCAAGCCGTCACACACGAATGCACATAAACGATTGATAAGATCAATTTCTCTAGTATCTCAACATGCAGTGATTATTAAGCTGCCGCTGAGAGTAATTACTGCTAGTGAGGCAACGTTGGTGAGAGGCAGCGGTACACCCTGGAGGTGCTGGCGACCATGTGTTTGACACGCGGGTGTTTGACGCACCCACGGTGGTAATGGCCCGTTGTGACACGTGGTGTACTCCCCTGTCTCTTCACTGTGGGGTTGGCACTGTGTGTGTGTGTGTGTGTGTGTGTGGCAGCCTTCACCACAGTGGCGGCTGGCACGGTCCTTGTAGACGGTTGGGCGCCCACTGTGGTGACCAGTCGCCACATACTGTCTGGAGTGGAGTTTCCTAGACAGCTTGGCAGCCAGCCTCCTGACTGTCTGGGGTGGTAGTGCCAGCCTCCTGACTGTCTGGGGTGGTAGTGCCAGCCTCCTGACTGTCTGGGGGTGATAGTGCCGGCCTCCTGACTGTCTGGGGGTGATAGTGCCAGCCTCCTGACTTTCTGGGGGTGATAGTGCCAGCCTCCTGACTGTCTGGGGGTGATAGTGCCAGCCTCCTGACTTTCTGGGGGTGATAGTGCCAGCCTCCTGACTGTCTGGGGTGGTAGTGCCAGCCTCCTGACTGTCTGGGGTGGTAGTGCCAGCCTCCTGACTGTCTGGGGTGGTAGTGCCAGCCTCCTGACAGCGGGAGGTGATAGCCAGCCTCCTGACAGCGGGAGGTGATAGAGCCAGCCTCCTGACAGCGGGAGGTGATAGAGCCAGCCTCCTGACAGCGTGAGGTGATAGAGCCAGCCTCCTGACAGCGTGAGGTGATAGAGCCAGCCTCCTGACAGCGTGAGGTGATAGAGCCAGCCTCCTGACAGCGTGAGGTGATAGAGCCAGCCTCCTGACAGCGTGAGGTGATAGAGCCAGCCTCCTGACAGCGTGAGGTGATAGAGCCAGCCTCCTGACAGCGGGAGGTGATAGAGCCAGCCTCCTGACAGCGTGAGGTGATAGAGCCAGCCTCCTGACAGCGTGAGGTGATAGAGCCAGCCTCCTGACAGCGTGAGGTGATAGAGCCAGCCTCCTGACAGCGGGAGGTGATAGAGCCAGCCTCCTGACAGTGGGAGGTGATAGAGCCAGCCTCCTGACAGCGTGAGGTGATAGAGCCAGCCTCCTGACAGCGGGAGGTGATAGAGCCAGCCTCCTGACAGTGGGAGGTGATAGAGCCAGCCTCCTGACAGTGGGAGGTGATAGAGCCAGCCTCCTGACAGTGGGAGGTGATAGAGCCAGCCTCCTGACAGCGGGAGGTGATAGAGCCAGCCTCCTGACAGCGGGAGGTGATAGAGCCAGCCTCCTGACAGCGTGAGGTGATAGAGCCAGCCTCCTGACAGCGGGAGGTGATAGCCAGCCTCCTGACAGTGGGAGGTGATAGAGCCAGCCTCCTGACAGCGGGAGGTGATAGAGCCAGCCTCCTGACAGCGGGAGGTGATAGAGCCAGCCTCCTGACAGCGGGAGGTGATAGAGCCAGCCTCCTGACAGCGTCTGGGGTGTATCAACGTGACAGCCGCATGAGAGGTAACCATGGTAACGATGAGGAAGCAGGAATCAAAGGATGAACAAAGAAAAGTGTTGACGTCACTCATCACATGACCCCGTTAATGTGGTCGGGATGCATCAGCTGATTACTGTCGTCGCGGCTGACAACAACAACAATGGCAGCCACAAATATCAGCTGATATTTTTGGCGGGCTGTGATTGGCTGAGGGCGTGAGAGCTGAGGCGGGCCTCCGGCATCTTATCCTTTGTAGAAAACGTCTTACATTGTGTGAAAGGTGATGTGTCACACCTGTGGAGGAATACTGGACAAGGCGAAGAGAATAGGTGAAGAGACAGCTAGGAGGGAGAAGAGTGGAGGATAAACGGTGGGATAGTGAGAGGAGAGATGGTGAGAGGCCAGGTGGGGGGGGGGGGGGGGGGGGGAGGGAGAGTAGAGATAAGTAGTGAGGCTGCATCTGGAGGCTGTTAGGGTCACCAACTACTCATTAAGTCGCAGGACGTCACTACCCTCCTTGTCTTACTGCCGCCGCTCCCTGAACCACCTGGGCCACCAGCCTCCCTGCACCACCTGGGCCACCAGCCTCCCTGAACCACCTGGGCCACCAGCCACCCTGCACCACCTGGGCCACCACCCTCCCTGCACCACCTGGGCCACCACCCTCCCTGAACCACCTGGGCCACCAGCCTCCCTGCACCACCTGGGCGACCACCCTCCCTGCACCACCTGGGCCACCACCCTCCCTGCACCACCTGGGCCACCACCCTCCCTGCACCACCTGGGCCACCAGCCTCCCTGCAGCACCTGGGCCACCAGCCTCCCTGCAGCACCTGGGCCACCAGCCTCCCTGCAGCACCTGGGCCACCAGCCTCCCTGCAGCACCTGGGCCACCAGCCTCCCTGCAGCACCTGGGCCACCAGCCTCCCTGCAGCACCTGGGCCACCAGCCTCCCTGCAGCACCTGGGCCACCAGCCTCCCTGCAGCACCTGGGCCACCAGCCTCCCTGCAGCACCTGGGCCACCAGCCTCCCTGCACCACCTGGGCCACCAGCCTCCCTGCACCACCTGGGCCACCAGCCTCCCTGCACCACCTGGGCCACCAGCCTCCCTGCACCACCTGGGCCACCAGCCTCCCTGCACCACCTGGGCCACCAGCCTCCCTGAACCACCTGGGCCACCAGCCTCCCTGCACCACCTGGGCCACCAGCCTCCCTGCACCACCTGGGCCACCAGCCTCCCTGCACCACCTGGGCCACCAGCCTCCCTGCACCACCTGGGCCACCAGCCTCCCTGCACCACCTGGGCCACCAGCCTCCCTGCACCACCTGGGCCACCAGCCTCCCTGCACCACCTGGGCCACCAGCCTCCCTGCACCACCTGGGCCACCACCCTCCCTGGACCACCTGGGCAACCAGCCTCCCTGCACCACCTGGGCCACCAGCCTCCCTGCACCACCTGGGCCACCAGCCTCCCTGCACCACCTGGGCCACCAGCCTCCCTGCACCACCTGGGCCACCAGCCTCCCTGCACCACCTGGGCCACCAGCCTCCCTGCACCACCTGGGCCACCAGCCTCCCTGCACCACCTGGGCCACCAGCCTCCCTGCACCACCTGGGCCACCAGCCTCCCTGCACCACCTGGGCCACCACCCTCCCTGCACCACCTGGGCCACCACCCTCCCTGCACCACCTGGGCCACCACCCTCCCTGGACCACCTGGGCCACCACCCTCCCTGCACCACCTGGGCCACCACCCTCCCTGCACCACCTGGGCCACCACCCTCCCTGCACCACCTGGGCCACCACCCTCCCTGCACCACCTGGGCCACCACCCTCCCTGCACCACCTGGGCCACCACCCTCCCTGCACCACCTGGGCCACCAGCCTCCCTGCAGCACCTGGGCCACCAGCCTCCCTGCACCACCTGGGCCACCAGCCTCCCTGCACCACCTGGGCCACCAGCCTCCCTGAACCACCTGGGCCACCAGCCTCCCTGAACCACCTGGGCCACCAGCCTCCCTGAACCACCTGGGCCACCAGCCTCCCTGAACCACCTGGGCCACCAGCCTCCCTGAACCACCTGGGCCACCACCCTCCCTGAACCACCTGGGCCACCAGCCTCCCTGCACCACCTGGGCCACCAGCCTCCCTGCACCACCTGGGCCACCAGCCTCCCTGCACCACCTGGGCCACCAGCCTCCCTGCACCACCTGGGCCACCAGCCTCCCTGCACCACCTGGGCCACCAGCCTCCCTGCACCACCTGGGCCACCAGCCTCCCTGAACCACCTGGGCCACCACCCTCCCTGCACGACCTGGGCCACCAGCCTCCCTGCACCACCTGGGCCACCAGCCTCCCTGCACCACCTGGGCCACCAGCCTCCCTGAACCACCTGGGCCACCACCCTCCCTGCACCACCTGGGCCACCAGCCTCCCTGCACCACCTGGGCCACCAGCCTCCCTGCACCACCTGGGCCACCAGCCTCCCTGCACCACCTGGGCCACCAGCCTCCCTGCACCACCTGGGCCACCAGCCTGGCACAAGGGGACGCCTGTGGAAACTGTACCCAAATGAGCAAAATAAACGTTCACGCTGAACAAAAACATGTCTAGTGGAGTGAACAAATGGAATTCACTTAGAAGGTGGTGACTTCAGCTCCAGATGTCGTGATGATAGAGAGTTGATTGGCGGGTGAGAGGCGGGACCAAAGAGCCGAAACTCAACCCCCTCAAGTATAATTAAATGAATAGACAAGTAGGATGGGGGTTGGGGGTGTGAGAGAAGGGGACATGTAGTGGGGTGCACCTTGGTGTGGGCGGACTGGGGCACACCTGTGAATATTTCACGACGGTTTTGTGAGGGAGCACCTCCCACACTCCCCCCTCCCTCCCACACTCCCTCTCCCACTCTCTCCCTCTCCCACACTCTCCCTCTCCCACACTCTCCCTCTCCCACACTCTCCCTCTCCCACACTCTCCCTCTCCCACACACTCCCTCTCCCACACACTCCCTCTCCCACACTCTCCCTCTCCCACACTCTCCCTCTCCCACACTCTCCCTCTCCCACACACTCCCTCTCCCACACACTCCCTCTCCCACACTCTCCCTCTCCCACACTCTCCCTCTCCCACACTCTCCCTCTCCCACACTCTCCCTCTCCCACACTCTCCCTCTCCCACACTCTCCCTCTCCCACACTCTCCCTCTCCCACACACTCCCACCCTAGCACTCCCCCCCCCCCCCCACTCCCTCCCTCCCAACTCTCCATGCCTATTCCCTTTCCTTCACTCCTTTATCTTTCATTCTTCTACTCTCCCGTACACAGCCCCGCTACTGTGCCAGGTAAGTCCACTACGGGCTCACCATAGCCCGTGCTACTTGTAACGTTTTGTTCCCAGTACCTGAATCTAAAACAACAACAACAACAATTCTCCCATGTGGTACGTGTTTATCCCGTGTGATGTCAACCACTTCTCTCTATTGTACTGTCTTAATAACCTTCCCGCCTGGTGAAGCGTCCTCTCAACACCTGTCTTAGGACGACGTCTTCCTCACCGCCTCTCTCACTTCCCTCCCAGCACCTACTTTCTCTCCCTCCTACCTCCTCCTCCCTCCTACCTCTCCTCCCTCCTACCTCTATTCCACCGTGCGCGCCACACACCATTGAACACCAAGGCCGTCGCCCTTAACTCCAGCTTCAGTGTGATAAGAATTGATAAATGGATCAAAGATAAGAAGGATAGATTGTGTATTCACCTAGTTGTGCTTGCGGGAGTTGAGCTCTGCTCTTTCAGCCCGCCTCTCAACTGTCAATTAGGTGTTACTAACTACTAGCTATTTTTTTCCACACACGCACACGCGCGCGCGCACCCCCCCCCCAGGAAGCAGCATGTAACAGCTGTCTAACTCCCAGGTACCTATTTACTGCTAGGTAACAGGGGCATCATGGTGAAAGAAACTCTGCCCATTGTTTCTTGCCGGCCCCCGGGATCGAACCCAGGACCACAGGATCACAAGTCCCGCGTGCTGTCCGCTCGACCGTCCGGCTCCCTAGATTGGCACCAAAGAAAATAGTGCCACGTGTCTGTGCCAACCTAACCATTACCACAAATCTTGCAATATAATTTTTTTGTCATTGTAAACTTTATGTACTGCTCACGCCAAAATTATAAATAAAAATGTAATTTTGTGAATTTTGTCCTTAGATTTTATGGGTTGTGTTAATGTCTGGCACTTAGAGATATGACTTTTTATTACCACTGCTACCTTATTCACTCTTGTGTTGTTGATATCCTCAAAATGCTTCCGGAGTCTGCCAGTGCAGACCGCCTATCACATGTCTCTGTATGACTAACCATCCTGCGAGATGGGGACTTGTATTACCACTGCTACCTTATTCACTCTTGTGTTGTTGATATCCTCAAAATGCTTCCGGAGTCTGCCAGTGCAGACCGCTTATCACATGCCTCTGTATGACTAACCATCCTGCGAGATGGGGACTTGTATTACCACTGCTACCTTATTCACTCTTGTGTTGTTGATATCCTCAAAATGCATCCGGAGTCTGCCAGTGCAGACCGCTTACCACATGCCTCTGTATGACTAACCATCCTGTGTGATGGTGATTTTATAGCATCACCTAGTTAGCTTTTTTGACACACTGTACTCCACTTCATATAGTCTAGGGTAGCTGCACTAATGCAGATGTACCTCATATTTTAATAAAAAAAAATGACACTTAGGGGTTTCAAGTATTAAAAACTACAAGCTGGGGGACCATTGAGGCTTATCATATGGAGAGTATACGAGTATACTGTGGAGAGGTATGCTTGCTGCTCAGTTTTTTCAGCATCATCGAGTCACCTATTTTGGTTCTTGGTGCCTCAGGTTCCTCGCTGCTGGGAAGTGAGGCAAATAAGGCACTGATATACATTGATTTATAGTTAGCTTTTTAATTAACATACCTAAGTACTTGATCATTTATGCAGATACCCTTGATTATATTTTTTTATACACAAAAATTCTTACATTCTTGTAAAGCCACTAGCAAGCATATGGTTTCGGGCAAGTCTTTAATCTTAATTTTTTCTGTAATATGACCCGCCAAATCTTTTAATAACCAGGTACAAGTTCACTGCTGGGTGAATAGAGGCTACAGTTCAAGATTGACACCCAGTCAATCCTCTCAGGTCAGAACAGGAATCCGCGCCGGCGCGAAGCGAGTGTCTTACCACTGCGCCACGGGAACTAAATCGATTATGAAAGATGGAATAGGATATGAAGGATTACATTGTGTGACAATGTGAGGCTACGAACCCCAGCTGGCATGATGGCTGGTGAAGGGGGGGGGAGGTGGTCAGGTGTAGCCTGCACCCGTGGACGTGTCTGGCCACATAAGGACACCAAAACAACACCACACTCAACCAACCAACCACATGTGTGTATTAACACATCTACCCTGGAAACACAAACCGAAACTGTCTCTTTTTTCCGCTTGTTATAACCTGTAATAAAGTTGTTACATCTTGGCTTAACGTGTTTATGACGTATTAGAACGTTGTTGCAACTTACTATATTGGTGGTTATAACTGGTTAGGTGTTAAAACTTGTTCGAACGTTGTACCAACGTCGTAGTTTCGGTGTGTGTTAGGCAGGTAGGTGCATGTGTGCCGCCGCCCTACACTATATGAAGGGCAGTACACAGGGCAGGCAATTATCACGGAGAGCGCCAAGCCTTTACGACTATGTATCACTTGGAAGGGATTAGGATAAGGATTTGGGAGGGACGGGGGGAAGGATGGTACCCAACCGCTTGGACGGTCGGGGATTGAACGTAGACCTGCATGTAGCAAGACCGTCGCTCTGCCGTCCAACCCAAGTGGTTGGGCACTGTAGAGTACAGTGTGTGTCAAAAACCTAGCTACGTGGTGCTATAAATCCCTATCATACAGGATGGTAAGATGGTTGGATTTTCTTTTTTTTTTTTAGGATGGTGGTATGTGTACAAGTCTACGGAGACTGTGTGCCTTGTTCTACTTGCTTTCTCTCGTTGAGAGAAAGCAATTGTCCCGAGTTAAAGTGTAATGCGGAACTGTAGTTCGAACTGCGACCATTTCCTGACTTGAGTACCTGCAGGTTCCTATCTCGCTCAATTGGTTCTTAAGGGAGAAATGCTCAGACAGTCTTTTAAATCCTTGGCACAAAGACCAGGGATGACAATAGTCTGAGGTATACTCGCTGGACGCTGAAACACTTGAGATAACATGTAAACTATGTAACCTATAAACACCCTTTCCCACCCCTTTCCCACATTCCTTAAACCGACTTCGCTAAAGAACATAGAAACTAACGTTGAATATAAATGCAGTTGGTAGCCGTGTGGTGACTACTCGCATGGACATACTGGAAATATGTTTTGAAAGCTTGCTTGTGTGTGTGTGTGTGTGTGTGTGTGTGTGTGTGTGTGTGTGTGTGTGTGTGTGTGTGTGTGGATATCTTGCCTCACTCGTAGTCCTCTCGTCTTGCTCTGTTATAGACTGGAAACTGTCATTTGCGGTAAGACATTGTGCGGTGCTGAGTGTGTCTGGGTGTGTGGGGTGGAGTACATGTGCTCCTGTTACTTGGGGTCAGGAGGGAGCGTGAGTCACCCAAGTTCTCATACTCCGCTACACACACTCGCGCAAACGGCACGCACGCGTACACACATACACACATACACACACACACACACCACACACACACCACACACACACCACACACACACCACACACACACCACACACACACCACACACACACCACACACACACCACACACACACCACACACACACCACACACACACACACACACACACACACACACACACACACACACACACAGAGGAAGGACTGGAGCTTTGATGAGATGGAAATTCCGGGCTGTGACGGATTCAGAGATTACATAACAGGAATTATGACAATGGGTGGACCTAAGATAATAGTGGCAGTCATTTACAACCCTTCACTAAATGACAGAAGACCCAGACAGGAGTTTGATAGGAACAACATGGTAACCATTAATATAATAGAGCAGCTTCAGTTGCCTGCAGGAATGGCACCAGACTCTTAATCATGAGCGATTTCAACGATGGAAAGATAGACTGGGAGAATTGGGACCCACATGGAGGTGCAGATACATGGAGAGTCAAACCCTTGGAAGTGACAACAAGAAACTTTCTGAGCCAACATGTCAGGGAACCCACAAGAATGAGAGACAATGACGAACCAGCTAGACTCGACCTGATATTCACCCTGAATGAGTCAGAAATCAGAAAAGTCAAATTTGAAGCTCCCATAGGAATGAGTGACCACAGTGTATTGACATTTGCGTATCTGGTGGAGGTAGGGATAACCTATCCAAGGATGGGATCGGAAGGGAAAAGATTGAATTACCGGAGAGGAAAATACGATAAGATGAGAAACTTAATAAGGGGAATACCTTGGGGAAATAGAACTCAGAGAGAAGAATGAACAGGATATGATGGACTGTGTCATCCAGAAATGCCAGGAAGCTGCAGATAGATTTATCCTAGTCCAAAAGGAGAAAAGCAAAAAGCAACCCAAGAATCCATGGTTCAACCAGGAATGTGCGGTAGCGAAGCAATTGAGTGAAAGAACATGGAGAAACTACAGGAATAATAGAACGCCGGAGAGCAGGGAGAGATACCAGAGGGCCAGAAATGAGTACCTCAGAGTGAGGAGAGAAGCAGAGAGACAGTATGAAAGTAACATCGCGAGTAAAGCTAAGACCCCAACCAAAGCTGCTTCACAGCCACATCAGGAAAACAGCAGTGAAGGAACAAGTGATGAAACTGAGAAAAGGAGAGAATATATACACAGAGAATGACAAGGTGTGTGAAGAACTCAACAAGACATTCCAGGAGGTCTTCACAAAAGAACATGGAGAAGCCCCTGCCCAAAATGAGGAGGAGGCAAACCAAGCAACCTTGGAGGAATTTGACCTCACCAGTGATGAGGTCAAAAGGAATCTGGTGGAGATCAATGTGACAAAGGCTGTTGGGCCTGACGGAATCTCACCATGGATACTAAAAGAAGGTGCAGAAGCACTAAGCGCGCCACTGTCTATGGTGTATAACAGGTCACTGGAAACAGGAGACCTACCAGAAAACTGGAAGACACCTAATGTAGACCCAATATACAAAAAGGGTGACAGGCAAGAGGCACTGAACTACAGGCCAGTTTCCCTAACTTGTATACCATGCAAGGTGATGGAGAAGATCGTGAGAAAAAGGCTCATAGACCATTTGGATGGAAATAGCTTTGTAACACACCACCAGCATGGGTTCAGAGATGGTAAATCGTGCCTCACAGGGTTAATAGTTCTATGACCAAGCAACAAAAATTAGGCAGGAAAGAGAAGGGTGGGCAGACTGCATTTTCTTGGACTGTCAGAAAGCTTATGACACAGTACCCCATAAAAGGCTGTTCCGAAAGTTGGAGCAACAGGCAGGAGTAAAATGTAAGGTGCTCCAGTGGATAAGGGAGTATATAAGCAACAGGAAACAGCGAGTAACTGTGAGGGGGGAGACATCAGAGTGGCGAGATGTCACCAGCGGAGTCCCACAGGACTCTGTACTTGGACCCATCCTGTTTGTAATATATGTAAACGATCTTCCAGATGATATAGACTCATTCCTCTCAATGTTTGCTGATGATGCAAAAATTATGAGAAGTATCAAGACAGATGATGATAGACAGAGACTACAGGACGACCTGGAGGAATGGTCTAGAAAATGGCTACTAAAGTTCAACTCAGAAAAGTGTAAAGTAATGAAATTAGGTGAAGGGAGCAGAATGCTGAACACACGGTACCATCTGGGAGGTGAAATCCTACAAGAGTCAATTAGAGAGAAAGATCTGGGAATTGATATCACACCGAACCTGTCCCCAGAGGCCCACATCAAAAGGATATCAGCGGTATATGCTAGGTTGGCCAACATAAGAACTACCTTTAGAAACTTATGTAAGGAATCGTTCAGGACCCTGTATGCCACTTATGTCAGACCAATCCTGGAATATGCAGCTCCAGCTTGGAGTCCATACTTAGTTAAAAACAAGACAAAGTTAGAGAAGATTCAGCGGTATGCCACCAGACTCATTCCGGAACTGAGAGAGATGAGCTACGAGGGATGGCTAAAGGAGCTGAAACTCACGTCCCTGGAAGACAGAAGAGTAAGTGAAGACATGATAACCACGTACAAAATTCTCGGGAATTGACAAGGTGGACAAAGACAAACACTTTAGCACGGGTGGGACACGAACAAGGGGACACAGGTGGAAACTTAGTACCCAGATGAGCCACAGAGACATTAGAAAGAACTTTTTCAGTGTCAGAGTAGTTAGTAAATGGAACGCACCAGGCAGTGATGTGGTGGAGGCTGACTCCATACACAGTTTCAAATATAGATATGATAGAGCCCAGTAAGCTCAGGAATCTGTACACCAGTTGATTGACAGTTGAGAGGCGGGACCAAAGAGCCAAAGCTCAACCCCCACAAGCACAACTAGGTGAATACACAGACACACACACACACACACGCGCGGCAGCTAGAAAAGCGGGGTCCAAGAGCTAGTCCTCGGTCGACCCACCGCACACAAGTGTGGAGGATAGTTGTGGAGGACAACCATGTGAGCACCAGGTTAAAGAGGATGGGTAGAGAGGTGGCCGGCGGGCGCCAGAGTCCGCACTAAAGTTGATGTTTGTTTTGGCTCTCTTATTTTTGGCGTTTATAAATGACGGTGGCTGACCACTGGAGGCCGTCAAGGAGGCGTGCAGGACTGGAGGTGGCTGCCGTACGGGGGCAGGTTCCTGCGGCGGCCAGTGCCTGCAGGAGGCGCAGCAGGCCGGAGGTGGGGTGGCCAGGTGTGTCTTTCACGATTTCAAACGAAGGGTGGATTGAATAATTGGTGGTCCAGATGGTGACGGGCTCTGAGGGCTGCTGGGGGGGCCTGGTGACCGTGACCCCAGGCCCTGAGGGCTGCTGGGGGGCCTGGTGACCGTGACCCCAGGCCTTGAGGGCTGCTGGGGGCCTGGTGAGTGTGACCCCCAGGCTCTGAGGGCTGCTGGGGGCCTGGTGACCGTGACCCCAGGCCCTGAGGGCTGCTGGGGGGCCTGGTGACCGTGACCCCAGGCCCTGAGGGCTGCTGGGGGGCCTGGTGACCGTGACCCCAGGCCCTGAGGGCTGCTGGGGGGCCTGGTGACCGTGACCCCAGGCCCTGAGGGCTGCTGGGGGCCTGGTGACCGTGACCCCAGGCCCTGAGGGCTGCTGGGGGGCCTGGTGACCGTGACCCCAGGCCCTGAGGGCTGCTGGGGGGCCTGGTGACCGTGACCCCAGGCCCTGAGGGCTGCTGGGGGCCTGGTGAGTGTGACCCCCAGGCCCTGAGGGGTGCTGGGGGGCCTGGTGACCGTGACCCCAGGCCCTGAGGGCTGCTGGGGGGCCTGGTGACCGTGACCCCAGGCCCTGAGGGCTGCTGGGGGGCCTGGTGACCGTGACCCCAGGCCCTGAGGGGTGCTGGGGGGCCTGGTGACCGTGACCCCAGGCCCTGAGGGCTGCTGGGGGGCCTGGTGACCGTGACCCCAGGCCCTGAGGGCTGCTGGGGGGCCTGGTGACCGTGACCCCAGGCCCTGAGGGTTGCTGGGGGGCCTGGTGACCGTGACCCCAGGCCCTGAGAGCTGCTGGGAGCCTGGTGACCGTGACCCCAGGCCCTGAGAGCTGCTGGGGGGCCTGGTGACCGTGACCCCAGGCCCTGAGGGCTGCTGGGGGGCCTGGTGACCGTGACCCCAGGCCCTGAGAGCTGCTGGGGGGGCCTGGTGACCGTGACCCCAGGCCCTGAGAGCTGCTGGGGGGGCCTGGTGACCGTGACCCCAGGCCCTGAGAGCTGCTGGGGGGCCCAACACTTCATCAACAACAACAAGTCACTCACTGTTGCTCTGCTGGGCTCCATTACCGAGTAAGTGTTTGGCTGCTCTTGTGGCAACATTATGACGCCATCTTGCACACATCACGGGAGGTCACTCGAATTTTATCGTTGAAGGATTACTCGCGAACAACTGTTAGTGAGACCCGCGTTAATGAGCGGTTCAGTAGACAATGGACCCAAGTGAGTTGCGTCGTATTACAGCCAGTGGCGGGCCACGGAGCCATGTACTCCCCTACCTGCTCTCACCTACATGTACTCGTCTAGATGTACTCAGCCAGATGCACTCATTTATATGCAATCAACTAGATACACCCAACTACATATATTTTGACTGTCGAGCCTGAGGTCTGAAGGTCTTACTAATCTCTCAAGCATTAGTAGTTTGAATCAATTGAATTTGCATTTAAAATTGTGTTTGGAGTTACTTTCGGTAAGGTCATTGGTTATATTGTGTGTATGTGACTGGTGCTGGACCTTGCTGCCTCCGTGTTCTGTGGGTCGAGGCCTTCAGTGTTGCTCTGTGTTCTGGCTCACTTGTCTGGAGAACACTGTGTCCACCGTGTGTCACCGTACACCGTTTTAGTGTGGTGAGGTTCTTTCTCTCTTTCCTCTCGGCTCTGTCATCTTGTATTTGCAACAAACCTTGTTGCATAGCTGTAGAATGTTTGAGGTTTATTTTGTGTTGTTGCAAGGGGGGAGGGGGGCAGGCCTTCATGCACAAGAGCGGTTGTTGTTGTAGATTCAGCTACTGCGAACACAGTTCCAAGTAGCACGGGCTATGGCGAGCCCCTAGTGGACTTACCTGGCACAGGAGCGACTGTGACTGTGTGGAGAGCGGCACCAATTTTATAGACTACCTTTGGAGTGGTGTGTTTTGTAGTGAGTCACAACCCCACCGTTGTGTTGGTTCTCATGTGTGTTGCATCGTCCACAAGCACTGATATGGATAAACTTGTGTAAGCAAATAGTCCAGAGTCTTGTGGTACTCCACCCATTGCCTCTCTCATATTTCCCTCTCTAATACTTGGTCTTTTCCCTGAGGTCCTCTGTCATTCAGGTTAGCGGTCTGTTTGCCGGGAGAGTTGTCGCAATAATCCTGCTGGTAATGTTGAATGTTGTCCACGTGAGCCGTCCTGGGGGTGTGTGTGAGAGTGTGAGTGTGTGTGAGAGTGTGTGTGAGTGTGTGAGTGTGAGTGTGTGAGTGTGAGAGTGTGAGTGTGAGAGTGTGAGTGTGTGAGTGTGAGTGTGTGAGTGTGTGAGTGTGAGTGTGTGAGTGTGAGTGTGTGAGTGTGTGAGTGTGAGTGTGTGAGTGAGTGTGAGTGTGTGAGTGTGAGTGTGTGAGTGTGAGTGTGTGAGTGTGAGTGTGTGAGTGTGAGTGTGTGAGTGTGAGTGTGTGAGTGTGAGTGTGTGAGTGTGAGTGTGAGTGTGTGAGTGTGTGAGTGTGAGTGTGTGAGTGTGAGTGTGTGAGTGTGAGTGTGTGAGTGTGAGTGTGTGAGTGTGAGTGTGTGAGTGTGAGTGTGTGAGTGTGAGTGTGTGAGTGTGAGTGTGTGTGTGAGTGTGTGAGTGTGAGTGTGTGAGTGTGAGTGTGTGAGTGTGTGAGTGTGAGTGTGTGAGTGTGAGTGTGTGAGTGTGTGAGTGTGTGAGTGTGTGAGTGTGTGAGTGTGTGAGTGTGTGAGTGTGTGAGTGTGTGAGTGTGTGAGTGTGTGAGTGTGTGAGTGTGTGAGTGTGTGAGTGTGTGAGTGTGTGAGTGTGTGAGTGTGTGAGTGTGTGAGAGTGTGAGTGTGTGTGAGTGTGAGTGTGAGTGTGAGTGTGTGAGTGTGAGTGTGTGAGTGTGTGAGTGTGTGAGTGTGAGTGTGTGAGTGTGTGAGTGTGTGAGTGTGTGAGTGTGTGAGTGTGTGAGTGTGTGAGTGTGTGAGTGTGAGAGTGTGAGAGTGTGAGAGTGAGAGTGTGTGAGTGTGAGAGTGTGAGAGTGTGAGAGTGTGAGAGTGTGTGAGTGTGTGAGTGTGTGAGTGTGAGAGTGTGTGAGTGTGTGAGTGTGAGAGTGTGAGAGTGTGAGAGTGTGAGAGTGTGAGAGTGTGAGAGTGTGAGAGTGTGAGAGTGTGAGAGTGTGAGAGTGTGAGAGTGTGAGAGTGTGAGTGTGTGTGAGTGTGTGTGAGTGTGTGTGAGTGTGTGTGTGTGTGTGTGTGTGTGTGTGTGTGTGTGTGTGTGTACGTGTACTCACCTAGTTGTGCTTGCGGGGGTTGAGCTCTGGCTCTTTGGTCCCGCCTCTCAACCGTCAATCAACTGCTGTACAGATTCCTGAGCCTACTGGGCTCTGTCATATCCACATTTGAAAAGATATCTACATTTGTGTGTGTGTGTGTGTGTGTGTGTGCGCGCGCGTGCGCGCATGTGCATGTACGTGAAGCAGGATGTTAAGTGTGGTACTTTAGTATGCACGACATGAAGTATTGTACTGGTACGGTAGCGTGATGGAATGTGTGGTGATGTGCGTGAGTGTGAGCTGGGGATGTGAAGATGGGTGTTGGAGGGTGTGCTGGTGACGAGGCGTGGTGTGAGTGGGCGTGGTGTCTGCGGGTGACGGGCGGGCAGACACTAGTGGGCGTGGTGTCTGCGGGTGACGGGTGGGCAGACACTAGTGGGCGTGGTGTCTGCGGGTGACGGGCGGGCAGACACTAGTGGGCGTGGTGTCTGCGGGTGACGGGCGGGCAGACACGAGTGGGCGTGGTGTCTGCGGGTGACGGGCGGGCAGAGACGAGTGGGCGTGGTGTCTGCGGGTGACGGGCGGGCAGACACGAGTGGGCGTGGTGTCTGCGGGTGACGGGCGGGCAGACACGAGTGGGCGTGGTGTCTGCGGGTGACGGGCGGGCAGACACGAGTGGGCGTGGTGTCTGCGGGTGACGGGCGGGCAGAGACGAGTGGGCGTGGTGTCTGCGGGTGACGGGCGGGCAGAGACGAGTGGGCGTGGTGTCTGCGGGTGACGGGCGGGCAGAGACGAGTGGGCGTGGTGTCTGCGGGTGATGGGCGGGCAGACACGAGTGGGCGTCACGCTCAACTTCACTGAAATTAATTTTCCATAGAGACAGCTCGGGAGGGTCTCCACGGTCCTTCCTTCAATTAATTTGTGTACACAGTTTTATCATTTGCTTTTATGTTTATTTTTAAGAAACTTGGGAATGAGCGGCGTCTTGACATTCCGGGAAGATGTGCCCCTCTGTGTTGGTCTGCTGGGAGTGTCTGCCTCCAGGTGCCTCTTGTGTGTTGGTCTGCTGGGAGTGTCTGCCTCCAGGTGCCTCTTGTGTGTTGGTCTGCTGGGAGTGTCTGCCTCCAGGTGCCTCTTGTGTGTGTTGGTCTGCTGGGAGTGTCTGCCTCCAGGTGCCTCTTGTGTGTTGGTCTGCTGGGAGTGTCTGCCTCCAGGTGCCTCTTGTGTGTTGGTCTGCTGGGAGTGTCTGCCTCCAGGTGCCTCTTGTGTGTGTTGGTCTGCTGGGAGTGTCTGCCTCCAGGTGCCTCTTGTGTGTTGGTCTGCTGGGAGTGTCTGCCTCCAGGTGCCTCTTGTGTGTTGGTCTGCTGGGAGTGTCTGCCTCCAGGTGCCTCTTGTGTGTGTTGGTCTGCTGGGAGTGTCTGCCTCCAGGTGCCTCTTGTGTGTTGGTCTGCTGGGAGTGTCTGCCTCCAGGTGCCTCTTGTGTGTGTTGGTCTGCTGGGAGTGTCTGCCTCCAGGTGCCTCTTGTGTGTGTTGGTCTGCTGGGAGTGTCTGCCTCCAGGTGCCTCTTGTGTGTTGGTCTGCTGGGAGTGTCTGCCTCCAGGTGCCTCTTGTGTGTTGGTCTGCTGGGAGTGCCTGGCTCCAGGTGCCTCTTGTGTGTTGGTCTGCTGGGAGTGTCTGCCTCCAGGTGCCTCTTGTGTGTTGGTCTGCTGGGAGTGTCTGCCTCCAGGTGCCTCTTGTGTGTGTTGGTCTGCTGGGAGTGTCTGCCTCCAGGTGCCTCTTGTGTGTGTTGGTCTGCTGGGAGTGCCTGGCTCCAGGTGCCTCTTGTGTGTGTTGGTCTGCTGGGAGTGTCTGCCTCCAGGTGCCTCTTGTGTGTGTTGGTCTGCTGGGAGTGCCTGGCTCCAGGTGCCTCTTGTGTGTTGGTCTGCTGGGAGTGCCTGGCTCCAGGTGCCTCTTGTGTGTGTTGGTCTGCTGGGAGTGCCTGGCTCCAGGTGCCTCTTGTGTGTGTTGGTCTGCTGGGAGTGCCTGGCTCCAGGTGCCTCTTGTGTGTGTTGGTCTGCTGGGAGTGCCTGGTCAAATTCTTTAAGGTTCACTAAGTAATGCCGACACAAACGGAATTTCCGGTACCCGTTTTTTCCTCCACGCCCACGGGGACGTTCCCACGCCCACGGAGACGTTTCCACGCCCACGGGGACGTTCCCACGCCCACGGGGACGTTCCCACGCCCACGGGGACGTTCCCACGCCCACGGAGACGTTCCCACGCCCACGGAGACGTTCCCACGCCCATGGAGACGTTCCCACGCTCACGGAGACGTTCCCACGCCCACGGAGACGTTCCCACGCCCACGGAGACGTTCCCACGCCCACGGAGACGTTCCCACGCCCACGGAGACGTTCCCACGCCCACGGGGACGTTCCCACGCCCACGGGGACGTTCCCACGCCCACGGGGACGTTCCCACGCCCACGGGGACGTTCCCACGCCCACGGGGACGTTCCCACGCCCACGGGGACGTTCCCACGCCCACGGGGACGTTCCCACGCCCACGGGGACGTTCCCACGCCCACGGGGACGTTCCCACGCCCACGGGGACGTTCCCACGCCCACGGGGACGTTCCCACGCCCACAGGGACGTTCCCACGCCCACGGAAACGTTCCCACGCCCACGGAGACGTTCCCAAGGAGACGTTCCCACGCCCAAGGAGACGTTCCCACGCCCACGGAGACGTTCCCACGGAGACGTTCCCACGGAGACGTTCCCACGGGCACGTTCCCACGCCCACCTGGACGTTCCCACGGCTACTGGGATGTTCCCACGGCTACTGGGATGTTCCCACGGCTACAGGGATGTTCCCACGGCTACTGGGATGTTCCCACGCCCACGGAGACGTTCCCACGCCCACGGAGACGTTCCCACGCCCACGGGGACGTTCCCACGCCCACGGGGACGTTCCCACGCCCACGGGGACGTTCCCACGCCCACGGGGACGTTCCCACGCCCACGGGGACGTTCCCACGCCCACGGGGACGTTCCCACGCCCACGGAGACATTCCCACGCCCACGGAAACGTTCCCACGCCCACGGAGACGTTCCCACGGAGACGTTCCCACGCCCAAGGAGACGTTCCCTCGCCCACGGAGACGTTCCCACGGAGACGTTCCCACGCCCAAGGAGACGTTCCCACGGAGACGTTCCCACGCCCACGGGCACGTTCCCACGCCCACCTGGACGTTCCCACGGCTACTGGGATGTTCCCACGCCCACGGGGACGTTCCCACGGCTACTGGGATGTTCCCACGCCCACGGGGACGTTCCCACGCCCACGGAGATGTTCCCACGCCCACGGAGATGTTCCCACGCCCACGGAGATGTTCCCACGCCCACGGAGACGTTCCCACGCCCACGGGCACGTTCCCACGCCCACGGGGACGTTCCCACGCCCATGGAAGTATTCCCAGGAAGACAATAGTGTTCCCAGGAACACGGGAGCAGGTGCCGCATAAAATAGGTGGGCGCGCGGGTCGGGCGAGTTGCTGAGGGATCGATACGTCCGTCTGGGCGCCCCGCCGTCGCCGCCTGCTCCCAGATACTAGCCCCGCCTCGCTTCCAATCACCTCTTTGTTGGCTAGTTAGCCGGGCACGCCAGATGCTTATAGGGCATGGCTGAAGCTTGCGGCGCTAGGCAGTGGCTGACAGGACAAGTTGGTAGTTCAGGCACTAGATGGCTCGTAGGAGGTGACAGTACTTTTAGAGAGACCGACCGGGGCTCTCAGGGCTCGGCGGGGGCTCTCAGGGCACGGCGGTGGCTCACAGGACACGGCGGTGGTTCTCAGGGCACGGCGGGGGCTCTCAGGGCACGGTGGTGGCTCACAGGGCGCGGACACGACTGTAACCTCCATGGTACTCTCCTAACTCGGGGCACGGATTACAGTAAACATTTCTCAGCTCTCGTGAAGTGGCACAAGTCTGGGTTATCAGTGAAGGTTCCCGAGTACCAATGGCCTAAGAACATCAAAATAGTTACCTGCAAAGGTTTATGTATATCCAGTGATGACCTTAACCAGGCGACGCTTTAAACTGCTCAGTAAGTTTGCTTCTAACTTGCTCTACAAACCCCTTTCGAAAGGGTAAACAACAAAGTTTCCTGTTTTGTTGTTAATTTCTAAATGTTTAAACACATTGTTTCGTTTTCCAAGTTCGATACATTTTTTTAAATACGTATTTTTATCTTTCTAAATCCATTTATTTATTGGATTTATAAGCCTAGTTCTTATAAGAACTAGGCTTCATACCTGAATGTTACCCTACCTTCCTACTCCACTCCTTTGTACAGAACGATCACAAACCCAAACGTCAAGCAGAGACGCTTGGGCACTAATCCTTAACTGCGCGCCATTGTTCACCTAGCAGTAATTATCAGATTGTCTTCCAGGAAAACAAGTAGAGTGAGGCCCGCCTTGGGTTATGGGAGGGAAGGGAACTATCAGGAGGACGCACCACGCCATTACGACATTAAGGAGGAAATGTATATGTTTATCTCTCAGAATGTTTGGTAATATGTTTATTGTTTGTGATGTGTATATATGTATGTGTTAACACGATGTACTGAACGGGGTGAGAATAGCTTGAGCTACCTCATCCCTTTGTGTGTATTTTACCTCGATAAACTTATTTCAATTACGACTATATACCACTGGGTAGGGTCAGGATAAGGATTTGTTGTGAGACGGTATGGGAGGGAGAGGTGTATGCCTCCAGAGTCAGTCATCTCCTCGACTTACCTCTGTTAAAGAGAATTAATGAACAATTTTTCTTAATTTCTCTTCCCGTAAGACGGGTCCAAGATTCTTTGAATCTTGTCCGTGGTATAGTTATCTTGAGATGATTTCGGGGTTTATAGTGTCCCCGCGGCCCGGTCCTCGACCAAGCCTTCACCCCCAGGAAGCAGCCCGTGACAGCTAACTCCCAGGTACCTGTTTACTGTAAGGTAACAGGGGCATAAATTAAAACTGGTGTATGATAAATCTATAGGAAGAGTTTGTACCATGAAAACAAAATATAACAAAATATAACTTGGAATATACCATATATGTACTTATATGACCCTATGGGGCATAGGGTCAAAGAAACTCTGCCCATCGTTTCTCGCCGGCGCCCGGGATCGAACCCGGGACCACAGGATCACGCGTCCAGTGTTCTGTATACATATAGAACCTCATACAGTTGTTAGCGGGAGAGTGCATCTGCCAGTGTTGTGTCCAGTGTGTGTGGGTTTACCTCCTGTTACTTTACTGTGTCTTCCTCAGACTTTGACTCGCTCTAATGTGGGTGTCATCGACAAGTGTACTGTTGTTGTTCACTCTTGTATGTTACTAAAGATCCCGGCCGACGGAAGTACCAAAAGTCTTAGGCTACAAATGTTTGTGGTCCATAATACCTGGCGAAGGCTAGCCATTGTGTGTTGAAGACGGGTCAACCTTCACACATCAGGTCCTGCCTTAACCCCTCTTAAAGTGTCTTGACAACACTCCGGTATGTCCCCCAGACACACTTCTCCCACACACCTCCTCCTTCTCCCCCCACACCTCCTCCTTCTCCCCCCACACCTCCTCCTTCTCCCCCCACACCTCCTCCTTCTCCCCCCACACCTCCTCCTTCTCCCCCCACACCTCCTCCTTCTCCCCCCACACCTCCTCCTTCTCCCCCCACACCTCCTCCTTCTCCCCCCACACCTCCTCCTTCTCCCCCCACACCTCCTCCTTCTCCCCCCACACCTCCTCCTTCTCCCCCCACACCTCCTCCTTCTCCCCCCACACCTCCTCCTTCTCCCCCCACACCTCCTCCTTCTCCCCCCACACCTCCTCCTTCTCCCCCCACACCTCCTCCTTCTCCCCCCACACCTCCTCCTTCTCCCCCCACACCTCCTCCTTCTCCCCCCACACCTCCTCCTTCTCCCCCCACACCTCCTCCTTCTCCCCCCACACCTCCTCCTTCTCCCCCACACCTCCTCCTTCTCCCCCACACCTCCTCCTTCTCCCCCACACCTCCTCCTCCTCCCCCACACCTCCTCCTTCTCCCCCACACCTCCTCCTTCTCCCCCACACCTCCTCCTCCTCCCCCACACCACCTCCTTCTCCCCCACACCTCCTCCTTCTCCCCCACACCTCCTCCTTTTCCCCCCACACCTCCTCCTTCTCCCCCCACACCTCCTCCTTCTCCCCCACACCTCCTCCCCCACACCTCCTCCTCCTCCCCCACACCTCCTCCTCCTCCCCCACACCTCCTCCTTCTCCCCCACACCTCCTCCTCCTCCCCCACACCACCTCCTTCTCCCCCACACCTCCTCCTTCTCCCCCACACCTCCTCCTTCTCCCCCACACCTCCTCCTTCTCCCCCACACCTCCTCCCCCACACCTCCTCCTTCTCCCCCACACCTCCTCCTCCTCCCCCACACCTCCTCCTTCTCCCCCACACCTCCTCCTTCTCCCCCCACACCTCCTCCTTCTCCCCCCACACCTCCTCCTTCTCCCCCCACACCTCCTCCTTCTCCCCCCACACCTCCTCCTTCTCCCCCACACCTCCTCCTTCTCCCCCACACCTCCTCCTCCTCCCCCACACCTCCTCCTCCTCCCCCACACCTCCTCCTCCTCCCCCACACCTCCTCCTTCTCCCCCACACCTCCTCCTTCTCCCCCACACCTCCTCCTTCTCCCCCCCCCACCTCCTCCTTCTCCCCCACACCTCCTCCTTCTCCCCCACACCTCCTCCTCCTCCCCCACACCTCCTCCTTCTCCCCCCACACCTCCTCCTTCTCCCCCACACCTCCTTCTCCTCCCCCACACCTCCTCCTCCTCCCCCACACCTCCTCCTCCTCCCCCACACCTCCTCCTTCTCCCCCACACCTCCTCCTTCTCCCCCCACACCTCCTCCTTCTCCCCCCACACCTCCTCCTTCTCCCCCCACACCTCCTCCTTCTCCCCCCACACCTCCTCCTTCTCCCCCCACACCTCCTCCTTCTCCCCCCACACCTCCTCCTTCTCCCCCACACCTCCTCCTTCTCCCCCACACCTCCTCCTTCTCCCCCACACCTCCTCCTCCTCCAAACTGGTGTCTTTCTGATCCCTTTACCCTCACTAACTCCCTATGTCATTGTTATGTATTTGTATATCTTTTCCTGCATGCATGTTCTCTATCTACGGGAGCCGGTCGGCCGAGCGGACAGCACACTGGACTTGTGATCCTGTGGTCCCGGGTTCGATCCCGGGCGCCGGCGAGAAACACTGGGCAAAGTTTCTTTCCCCCTATGCCCCTGTTACCTAGCAGTATGATAGGTACCTGGGTGTTAGTCAGCTGTCACGGGCTGCTTCCTGGGGGTGGAGGCCTGGTCGAGGACCGGGCCGCGGGGACACTAAAGCCCCGAAATCATCTCAAGATAATCTCAAGATAATCTACATCATAATTCAAGAGCATATATATGGATTGTAAACCAGCTTGTCTATGGAACGCTTGCATCTTGAGAGAAGTACTTGTCTAGTCTATTATTAAATGTATCCACAGTATCATCAACTGTATCACTTGATAAGCAGGTTGGCAAGAGTGCTACTGATTCATGCCGTTATTTGGGTTTGTTGGAGTGAAATGATTCGCCTATAATGTTAAACCCGATAATGTGTGTTTGGGTAGAGTGGTGCTTCTGTTAAGGTATTTCTCTTGAGTCAAGAATGTTGCTCTCACTTTCATCTCCAGAATACTTCATGGAAGTCCCTAATGTTTTCTTATGTTGATCTCAACTCGTGTCCTTTACCTTCCCAGCTCGGTTAATAGGTTTAAAACTTTGCCTCATACACTATATTTTTCTTGGCAAAGTTACTGGAATCCTACAGCGCTCGGAAGATTTTTTTTGTAAGTTCCAGAACCAGTGGGAAAGTTACTAAGAGTTCCTCAGCCCTTAAAGGTGTGATTTAAGTCACATAGCCATAGGGGATGTCACTAGAAGTCCCTCAGGCCTTGTGCAAGTGGCTCAAGTTCCTTAGCTCTTTGGGGACGGGATTCAAATACTCAGAGGAGAGTGGCTAACATGGTACTGGAACCTCGGCAATTTAATCTAAAACCAACGTTGAAGTCCTTTGTTATTAATTTCGAGGCGTCAGGAGGAAAGAGTAAAACGGAAGGGAGAGGGAGGGAGGGAAAGGGAAACTGTGTGTGTTGTGGCAGGTGAGAGATGGGTCGACCCAGCTCCTGCCTGGCTCCTACTGCTGCCTTATAATGCAGCACCTGACGCTGCTCCTGTTGCTGCTCTTGCTAGTGCTGCTGCTGTTGTCTGTGGCCTTCCTGTTGCTGCTGCTTCTGTCTGTGGCCTTCCTGTTGCTGCTGCTGTTGTCTGTGGCCTTCCTGTTGCTGCTGCTGTTGTCTGTGGCCTTCCTGTTGCTGCTGCTTCTGTCTGTGGCCTTCCTGTTGCTGCTGCTTCTGTCTGTGGCCTTCCTGTTGCTGCTGCTTCTGTCTGTGGCCTTCCTGTTGCTGCTGCTTCTGTCTGTGGCCTGCCTGTTGCTGCTGTTGTTGTCTGTGGCCTTCCTGTTGCTGTTGTTGTCTGTGGCCTTCCTGTTGCTGCTGCTTCTGTCTGTGGCCTGCCTGTTGCTGCTGCTTCTGTCTGTGGCCTTCCTGTTGCTGCTGCTCCTTCTGTCTGTGGCCTTCCTGTTGTTGCTGCTGCTTCTGTCTGTGGCCTGCCTGTTGCTGCTGCTGCTTCTGTCTGTGGCCTGCCTGTTGCTGCTGCTGCTTCTGTCTGTGGCCTTCCTGTTGCTGCTGCTGCTTCTGTCTGTATCCTTCCTGTTGCTGCTTTTGTCTGTGGCCTGCCTGTTGTTGCTGCTGCTTCTGTCTGTGGCCTTCCTGATGCTGCTGCTTCTGTCTGTATCCTTCCTGTTGCTGCTTTTGTCTGTGGCCTGCCTGTTGTTGCTGCTGCTTCTGTCTGTGGCCTTCCTGTTGCTGCTGCTGTCTATGACCTTCCTGTTGCTGCTGCTTCTCGTGGTGATGTGAGCCACATCAGGCGATATGTGAGGTGACATCACCCTCCTCGTGGTGACGTGAGCACATGAGGTGACATGTGAGGTGACATCACCCTCCTCGTGGTGACGTGAGCACATGAGGTGACATGTGAGGTGACATCACCCTCCTCGTGGTGACGTGAGCACATGAGGTGACATGTGAGGTGACATCACCCTCCTCGTGGTGACGTGAGCACATGAGGTGACATGTGAGGTGACATCACCCTCCTCGTGGTGACGTGAGCCATCCTCCTGAGGCCCTGGAGGACCTGTGCTTCCTGTCTGTGTTCACAGTGTGTAGTGTTGAGATCGATACTGTGAGCAGCATCCCGGAAACGTTGCGAGGGACTCCTCGGGTCAGCAGGACCTGGTTCATCTCCCGTGGTGCACCAGGTGAGTGGCGGCGGGTGGGCAGCCTACTGGTCGACAGCACGGAAACCTGCCCACCACCTCATCCTCTCTTATTCCTGCTTCTCTTCCTCCCCTCTCGCTTCCTACCCTTCCTACCCGCTTCTACCACACATCGTCCATCCTCCATCCGGGAGCCGATCGGCCGAGCGGACAGCACGCTGGACTTGTGATCCTGTGGCCCTGGGTTCGATCCCAGGCGCCGGCGAGAAACAATGGGCAGTGTTTCTTTCACCCTATGCCCCTGTTACCTAGCAGTAAAATAGGTACCTGGGTGTTAGTCAGATGTCACGGACTGCTTCCTGGGGGGTGGAGGCCTGGTCGAGGACCGGGCCGCGGGGACACTAAAAGCCCCGAAATCATCTCAAGATTACCTCAAGATAACCTTCACCTGGGGAATAACAAAATGTTGCCGGCGGATACCTTAGAATTTATAACATGTTTTATTAAAAGCGATATTTAAAAATAATAATATACTATGTTAGTCAGTTGGTGGGAGGTGTTTGGTGAACCTCGGGTGGTTGTGTCGTCTGTATATATACAGTAGAGGCAACAGGTGAGCACATGGTAGGCTGCACAACGATGGTGGAAGGCTTAAGATAACGCCTGTAACCTATCCCAGACTGACCCGACTTAATCCCTGGGAACACTCTTCCAACTCAACCACCCGGCCCAACACTCTCCAGCCTGAGCTGTGTTCCGTGTGGCGCCCTGCCCTGGCTTAGTGTGTTGTGCGCTGCCTCTTGTTCCTCACACGCCTCTCCTTCTCTCTGTAGTCTTTCTTAACGTCCGCCTGAGGCCTCTTGCAACAATGGCTCACACCCTTGAGGTTATCTTGAGATGATTTCGGGGCTTTTTAGTGTCCCCGCGGCCCGGTCCTCGACCAGGCCTCCACCCCCACGGGTTAGTCAGCCCGTGACAGCTGACTAACACCCAGGTACCTATTTACTGCTAGGTAGCAGGGCCATAGGGTGAAAGAAACCCTGCTCATTGTTTCTCGCCGGCGCCTGGGATCGAACCCAGGATCACAAGTCCATCGTTCTGTCCGCTCGGCCGACCGGCTCCCTGACCCCACCCTGCACGAAGAGTACACACTCTCCACAGTGTTAAAGGAAGAGTCTTATCTTAATATAACACAGTCACAAAGGGAGGGTGTCTGGTGCGGGTATTCGCAAGGTGTAGTGATCTTACACTCTACTACACTCTTGGCGATCAAAAATATATAGGATTGTCCCATCGTGTCCAAGTGTCCTACACTCCCGAGGCTTCAAGTACACTAGTGTGCGTAGACTCACCCCAACACACGAAGAGGTGAACTTGGTGAATATGGCCACAGGAGCAGCGTAGTGGTGATGTTGTGAGGTTGTCAGCCTCGGCTGACTCCACCACACACAGGTAAACTAGGCAAGTACAGATTGCATGCTCTTTTGGCTCCTGTGGAGGCTCTTGGGTCCTGTGGAGGCGGTTTTGGCTTCTGTGGAGGCTCTTGGATCCAGTGGAGGCTCTTGGCTTCTGTGGAGGTGAATTGTCAGATTTTGAGACGTAAATATGGAGTGGCCTCCACTCTGCTCTTATGGTCCAGCAGGAAGCCATCAGTACAAGTACTGTAACACACAAACCAGTTTGCTTGCGGGATGGACACATGGTTTAGAATGTCGTGTTTATGTATCTCTCAGGGTAAACCTTTGTTATGGTTGGTGTGTAGAGTATGGCGTCGAGATGCTGTAATGTGGTGGTGAGCGGCATGACGGGTAAACCAGTGTCGGGTTTACTGCTGCAGGCCCTGATACAGCCCCATCACCTACCTAACCTCCTCCTGCGGGTGTGAGGCGGCATGTTATTGACATCAGGTAGATAGTCGCAGTGACGTTTTTCTCCATGATCCTATCTATCCCTCGAGCTGAAAGATAGATAGGATAGGAACCGAGTACCGTGTTCAGTATCCTCCATCCTTCTTGGACCGCTTCCCATCTCCTAGCCTCACTGGTCTCTCCAACCTACTCCATTTTTCATTAAAACGTTGTTCATTCCCAAGATGATCCTCCCTCTCCACAAACCCGGCCTCCCTCAGTCGTTAAGTAATCAATATTGGTAGAAGTTGTCCGCCGGGCGTCCCTCTGGGGACCGGACTCTTAATATTGCGTTAAGGGTGTCACTGAGCCGTGGTGTTCCCACCTGGCGTACTGGCAAGCTCCTCCCTCCACAACATTACACGTCTTAATTGGAAATGTTGCCGCTGCCTGTTGGGGACGTCTCCCTGTGGGCATTGATCATTGTACTGATGATGATGCCTCGGTGTGCTGATATTGAGGGCTGGATAGTGAGGCGTTCTGGCCTCTCATGACGTAATCTGGGGTAAACTACTGTGTACACTCAGTTTACTTGTCACTATACCATAGTTAATAGTAACATTACTCGCCCGTCACACTCACATCTAGTCACATGTTATTTGTACTAAGATGTTTGCTCGTTCGTAATGACGTGTCGTTAATTTTTATCTGAATTTGAGTGCATATTTCTGGGCATATAAGAGGGTGCTCGCTGGTGCTCTGACGTCATTTTTCGTTGAGGAAGACCGGTGTTGTAGGAGCCCCGGACACCACCGGAAGGCTCACTCTACACCAGTATGTACCGTTGAGGAAGACCGGTGTTATAGGAGCCCCGGACACCACCGGAAGGCTCACTCTACACCAGTATTTACCCATGACAACATGACGTTGAAGGAAGTTATGATGGACACCCGGGACTGACATCCCTTGGTGGGCGACCAGATAATGTACTGCGTCTTGGTCATGGTCGTGTATAACGGTATCCTTGATACAGTGGCCTCCCCCCTTGGTCCACACGTTGGCCGACACGTTGATATACGACTGACAGCACCTCACACCCACCGTCTATGGCTGACAGCACCTCACACCCACCGTCTACGGCTGACAGCACCTCACACCCACCGTCTACGGCTGACAGCACCTCACACCCACCGTCTACGGCTGACAGCACCTCACACCCACCGTCTACGGCTGACAGCACCTCACACCCACCGTCTACGGCTGACAGCACCTCACACCCACCGTCTACGGCTGACAGCACCTCACACCCACCGTCTACGGCTGACAGCACCTCACACCCACCGTCTACGGCTGACAGCACCTCACACCCACCGTCTACGGCTGACAGCACCTCACACCCACCGTCTACGGCTGACAGCACCTCACACCCACCGTCTACGGCTGACAGCACCTCACACCCACCGTCTACGGCTGACAGCACCTCACACCCACCGTCTACGACTGACAGCACCTCACACCCACCGTCTACGGCTGACAGCACCTCACACCCACCGTCTACGACTGACAGCACCTCACACCCACCGTCTACGGCTGACAGCACTTCGCCAATAATATAATTAGGCGTAAAATCAAACTACCATTTATAATGAAACACATCCATATATATATTATTATTATTATATTCCCAGGCGGTTCCCTCACTTCCTAGCATGAACATCACACTATAATTATCTGTGTCCCGCCAACTGGAAAATATAAATTGCTTTGATCTACGTTTTGATGTTTTGTGGGAGAAATAATGTCTGGTCTTTTGTTGTGATGTCGCACCCTTCCTCCCCTTCCCTTCTCTCGCCCTTCCCCTCTCATGCCTACCCTCCCTTCCCGTCTCTCTCCTTTCCTTCTCCACACACCCTTCCCTTCAATCTGTTCATTTTCCTTACTAGCCCCGGGGTAGGAACCCCTAACACCTCTCTACCTTTGTCCAATAATCTCTCACAACAAGTGAGCGTCAAGTTAGTTATTTACTTATATTTTTAAATGGGCACGTTTATTTTGGGTTAGTATACCTAGAATGGTTATACAGAAAATTTAATTAAAAATTACAATTTTTAACAGGATAGTCGAGAACACACTTTTGTGTTAATATATATATAAGGGTCCCTGCCACCTGTGGTTGGGAAGGGTATTATTAGTATTAACAGCGATGTTTAGGTCCCCCCTGGGAGGTGTTCGTATTCTTCTGGCCTCTCGCACCACCTACCTTGTTATTTTATTTTGTTAGAGGATTTTAAAAGCTGAAAATTGGTAAAGTAATATTAAAGGTTGTGAATCTCTTGGAGTTCCATCGCTTTCAGACAGGAACCCCAGCCACACCAGGTGCCCCCCCCCCTTCCCCTCTGGTAGGTGGGTGTGTGGGGGTGATGGTGGGTGTGGGGGTGGAGTGGCTATGGACATAAGTAAAGGTAGTGATGTGGTATTTCATGAAAATATAGATCAGCAAACCTTCAAACATACAAGCACAGTTGACAGCATAAGTCTTTGAAAAATTGTTTTTGCTATTAAAGTATGAGCAAGTACACACACGTAAACACTCACCTGTGTTCACCTGCTGTACACTGGCTGAACACTCCACTCCACACCACACCACTCCTCCACACATGCAGCAGTCAGCAACTTGAGAGGTGCCACAGGTACACCGCCTCCTATTATAACTCTGTATTCACCATTTTTCATTCATTACTATCCTTCACCTGTTTCCCACTATCACCTTTAATCTAAGAAAAAAATGGTGCTGGTGTTGGGAGGTTAAAGGTGGTGGTGGTGACCTTGACCTACATAATGTAAGCTCAAGGCTGCTGCTGGAGGCTTGCATGTGAGAAAACATTCACACACACACGCACACGCACACACATACACACACACACACACACACACATACATATATAGAGCCCAATAAGGCTCAGGAATCTGTACACCTGTTGATTGATGGTTGAGAGGCGGGACCAAAGAGCCAGAGCTCAACCCCCGCAAACACAACTAGGTGAGTACAACTAGGTGAGTACACACACCACGTCGTGGTGGATGGACGTGGGGTGTGACCTCACAGCCTCAATCTGTGAGGTCACGACGTGACCTCACCCCGGCGGCAACCCTTAGTACACTACGTGGGGGGAGACGCCTGGAGACTCACTCGCCTATATAATTTTTTTTTTTTTTTTTTTTTTTTTTTTTTTTTTGAGATATATACAAGAGTTGTTACATTCTTGTACAGCCACTAGTACGCGTAGCGTTTCGGGCAGGTCCCTAGAATACGATCCCCGCCGCGAAGAATCGTTTTTTCATCCAAGTACACATTTTACTGTTGCGTTAAACAGAGGCTACAATTAAGGAATTGCGCCCAGTAAATCCTCCCCGGCCAGGATACGAACCCATGACATAGCGCTCGCGGAACGCCAGGCGACTGTCTTACCACTACACCACGGAGACTGATATTGTGTATAGCAGATGGGTAAGGTACTTGGAATGTCTGTTAGTAAGGTTGTTATAGCAATAACTAAATCAGGACGGGCATCTAGGTCCACCAATATTATGAATGAAGAAGAGGATAGGCTTGTTGAGAAGCTGATAGGGAAATTTGTAGAGAACAGGGATGTTTGGATAGAAGGTCTAATCCAAGGGATTAAAAGTGGGATCTTTAATAAAGTGCAGGACGAGGTTCAGAGACAAAAACAAGAGCTTATGGTCTATATTCAGGAAGAAATCAGAAAGAGCAGAGTAGCATGGGAAAGTGAAATAACTAGGCAAGCAACTGAATTTGGTAGGAATAAGGGAAGGGAAGAAGGAGTAGTGGGGGATGGAGTAGCGAGTGTGGGAGGGGGGGGTGTATTCAGGGTAGGGGCGACCAGCATGACTGCTTCACTGAGGAGGCGGACAATCATACTACATGGATCACTCGAAATCAAGGCATCATCGAGGCAGGAAAGGATGCAGATTGAAGATTTTGAGTTACAGGGGGATCTTAAGAGATATTAGAGCCAAGATGGCAGGGAATGAGGTGGAAATCCACCGCCGCATTGGGCCTTACAACTGTAGCAAGAATTGAACTGTCCTGGTACAGTTCACTAACGAAGAGGCAATGGATTACATACTGCATCACAAACATTTACGCAGAGGTAGCAAAAACTATTACGTGTATATTGAGATACATGACAAAAGATAAACAGATAGCCCACAGGGCAACCCGACCTGCACAACACAACTCTTCCCATTGGAGTGTAGTTACCCACCCCGCCCGTGCTAACCAGCCCACAACTGCTTCCCAGGTCACACCCTCCCCAAATCAGCCCTCCCATCCCTTGACTCTGCTTATCTCCCCAACAACTCCCCTGTCCCCTCTGACCCCATTGCATTCAAATTCATCTGCTTCATCTCGCATTCCAAGGCCCCCCTCATCCCCTCAACCCCCAAAACCCACCCAGCCCTCACCCCTCCTCTGCCCCCTTTCTTCCATGTGACTCCCTCCCCTTGCAAGGCTGCCCCAATGCCCACACCTACCCTTGAGTTCTCCCTAACTAATACAACCTCTCTCCCACTATCCATGCTCCATCCTCCCCTCTTTCCCCCCTCCACCTCTATTCCCCCCCCCCCCAATCTCTCAACCTCTACCTGACTCTCAGCTCCACACTACCTCTCACTCGCCCTATGCCTCTCAGTCTCTCCCTAATTTTCAGACCCAGTATGCCCTTCCTACTCCAGACCTACCTACCCAGGCCTTCCTACCTACTTTCCTAGATGCCCAGACCCCATTCACCCCCCCCAAGCACCCCTCCAGACCCCATTCGCTCCCCCCAGACACCCACTCCCCGGAATCCCCCAGCCACCATTCACCCCCACATCCTCCCAGACCCCCAGAGAAAGGGTGAACTCTGGGACCTGAGTTTCCAAGAAGAGTCTCAAGGTTTGGTACACCAATGCTGATGGGGTATCTAATAAAGCAGAAGAGATAAAAGAAAGAGTGAGGCAGATCCTGACATAGTTGCAATAGTGGAAACTAAAATAAATGGCATGATCTCGGATGCAATCTTTCCAGAGGGTACCAGGTGATAAGAAAAGAGAGGATACAGAGGGTGGAAGTGGCACTCCTAATAAAGCGGAAATGAAAGTTTGAGGACCTGAGAAATCGGGGTACCAATGAGAGCACGTTAGAACGTTAGGTTTGTAAACAAACACCAACATGGTTCTGGACAGGGAAATCTTGCCTAACAAACCTATTGGAATTCTATGATAAAATAACGAGGATAAGACAGGTCAGAGAAGGTTGGGCAGACTGTATATTTCTGGACTGCCAAAAAGCCTTTGATACAGTACCGCACATGAGACTGCTGTTCAAACTCGAGAGGCAGGCGGGGGTGGGAGGAATGGCCCTAGCATGGATAAGGAACTACTTAACAGGAAGGAGCCAGAGAGTTACGGTAAGGGGAGCGAGAAGTCGGACTGGCGAACAGTAACGAATGGAGTACCTCCAGGATCGGTGCTGGGACTAATTCTATTTCTAATATATGTTAACGACATGTTTACAGGAGTAGAGTCCTACATGTCGATGTTCGCGGATGACGCAAAGTTGATGAAGAGTTGACAGATGAGGATTGTAGGATCCTCCAAGAGGACTTTAACAGGTTGCAAACATGGTCAGAGAAATGGCTACTGGAGTTCAACACGAGCAAATGTAAAGTTATGGAAATGGGACTAGGAGATAAGAGACCAAAGGGACAGTACACAATGAAGGGGAACTGCCTACCTGTGACGACGTGAGAAAGAGACCTGGGCGTGGACATAACACCTAATCTATCTCCTGAGGCACATATAAATAGGATAACGACAGCAGCGTACTCTACACTGGCAAAAGTTAGAACATCATTCAGAAACCTAAGTAAGGAGGCATTTAGGGCGCATTACACTGCCTACGTGAGGCCAGTCTTAGAGTATGCCGCCTCATCATAGTCCCCATCTGAAGAAACACATAAGGAAACTGGAAAAATTCAGAATTTTGCAACGAGACTCGTCCAAGCGTTACGAGGGATGGGGTATGAAGAGCGCCTGAAGGAACTGAGCGTTACGACACTAGAAAAAAGAAGGGAGAGGGGGGATATGATAGGAACGTATAAAATACTTAGGGGGATTGTCAGAGTGGACATAGACGAAATGTTCACACGAAATAGTAACAGAACGAGGGGACATGGATGGAAGCTGGAAACTCAGATGAGTCACAGAGATGTTAGGAAGTTTTCTTTTAGCGTGAGAGTAGTGGGAAAATGGAATGCGCTTAAGGAACAGGTTGTGGAAGCAAATTCTATTCATAATATTAAAACTAGGTATGCTGGGGAAATAGGACAGGAGTCATTGCTGTAAACAACCGATGGCTGGAAAGGCGGGATCCAAGAGTCAATGCTCGACCCTGCAGACAACTAGGCGAGTACATACACGCACATTCACTTCACTAACTCAACGTTATTGTCTCTTATCTTTTTCTTCCTCTCTTCTCCCCCCCCCCCCCTCCCTCCCCAGGAAGGGGAAGCTAGTGAGGTAGACACTCTACACTGTCCAACATTTCATAGAAATCTGCAATATTAACTCTGACAAATTGGCTGCGTTGGTAGCCTATCATCCGCCCAGCTCGTGTCTGGTGTTATTGGCGTGTGGGTTGTGTCACACTGTGGTGTGGCCTCACATGTTGTCCGGCGGTGTTGGGTGGGTGATGGCAGGACGCCCTCACCCATGTGGGCCCAGTGTACCTTGCAGGGAGGAGAAATGGTCAGAGAAATGGCTACTGGAGGCAGTAGCCTGCCTCATACCCTGCCATACGAGGCAGGGTACGAGGCAGGGAGGGAGGCGCGTCAGGATATATCACCATATAGTACAGGACGCTACCTTGTCCACGTGCACCTGGACAGTACATGATATGAACGGCGCGACGGAACCTGTGATGCTTTGTTGGTCTAGTGGGCCTTGGCCCTGTGACCCTGTTGTCTTCACACCTCACCTCTCATCACGTCTCCTGGGCACCTCACCTCTCACCACGCCTCCTGGGCACCTCACCACTCCTTCTGTGGTTGATTGTTCAATAAATCCCTGAATTGTATGTTTAACAGATCTCTCAGCCTGTCCATGGAGGACAGAAGTAAATGTATATATATATGCTGGTTAGCATTGTAAATGTGTGGCCACGTCTGTGGTGGAAAATAATAATAATACAAAAAGCTGCTTCCAGGAGTCAACGTTCAGTGCGCGGAAACACAGGTTGTCGAGCCTTTTGGACTCTGTCGTACTTCATCTACAACTTCAAATGTAGATATTGGTACATGATCTGTTATTCTTGTAGGTAAGAGAAACTTACTGAGGGAGGTGGTGTGGAGGCTAAGAAGTAAGGTAGGGTTAGGGAGAGGTGCTTAGCACTCGCCTAGTGGCAGGTATATAAACTATCTTACTGCTATATTGATTTGTTATTGTACTCACTTTTTTTTTTTGCTCTCTCGCTCTCTTGCTCTCTTGCTCTCTTGCTCTCTCGCTCTCTCGCTCTCTCGCTCTCTTGCTCTCTCGCTCTCTTGCTCTCTCGCTCTCTTGCTCTCTCGCTCTCTTGCTCTCTCGCTCTCTTGCTCTCTCGCTCTCTTGCTCTCTCGCTCTCTTGCTCTCTCGCTCTCTCGCTCTCTTGCTCTCTCGCTCTCTTGCTCTCTCGCTCGCTTGCTCTCTTGCTCTCTCGCTCTCTTGCTCTCTCGCTCTCTTGCTCTCTCGCTCTCTTGCTCTCTCGCTCTCTTGCTCTCTCGCTCTCTTGCTCTCTCGCTCTCTCGCTCTCTTGCTCTCTCGCTCTCTTGCTCTCTTGCTCTCTCGCGCTCTCGCTCTCTCGCTCTCTCGTCTGTCTGTCTCTGTCTGTCTGTCTGTCAATCGTGCCGCTGGGCCTTTATTCTTGCTCCAGCCTCTTCTTACACTCCCCCTGGCTATCTGCTCTCCATCTTCTAAGTCATCGTCCTCGCCTTCTTCCTACCTTCTGCTCGTTTCCCGCCTTATTCCTTTGTCTTAGTGTGTGTGTTGGTGATGGCCCCGTGTAGATGTCTGTGCAGGAGGCACACAGGTGAAGGCAGGTGTTTAGGGTGTAGGGAAGAGCAGTAACACACGTGTAATCTTACCCTTGAGCTGGTACTCTGTGTTTCTGCCTTGAGGGTAATGGCCTCTGCAGGCTCGCGCGCGCGCGCGCGTGTGTGTGTGTGTGTGTGTGTGTGTGTGTGTGTGTGTGTGTGTGTGTGTGTGTGTGTGTGTGTGTGTGTGTGTGTGTGTGTGTGTGTGTCTGATCTTGCTTTTGATAAGACTTCACCTATAACATTATGGAGTGCTGTATGGCCATTCTTGGCACTGTCACCCCCCCCCCCCCTCCTCACCTCCGGAGCGTGGTAATATCGCTTAAGAGGTTGTTGGGAGTAATGAATGACTGTGTGTATTAGCTGCTAGGACCATGCCGGAGTGACGTAAGTTGTCTCAAGTGAACTTTCTTCACGGCCAGAGCTAACTGGAGTTCCACCTTGTGTTGTACCAATTTTTTTCTACCAGAGACGTGGCCACACATTTACAATGCTAACCAGCATATATACATACTGTCATTGTGTATTTACAAAGGTGAAATGAAATTCTTACCAGTTTCCACATACACACATAAATAAATAAATATATATATAAAAAATATTATATATATATATATATATATATATATATATATATATATATATATATATATATATATATATATATATATATATATATATATATATATATATATATATATGTCGTACCTAGTAGCCAGAACTCACTTCTCAGCCTACTATGCAAGGCCCGATTTGCCTAATAGGCCAAGTTTTCTTGAATTAATGTTTTTTCGACTACCTAACCTACCTAACCTAACCTAACTTTTTCGGCTACCTAACCTAACCTATAAATATAGGTTAGGTTAGGTAGGGTTGGTTAGGTTTGGTCATATATCTACGTTAATTTTAACTCCAATAAAAAAAAATTGACCTCATACATAATGAAATGGGTTGCTCTATCATTTCTTAAGAAAAAAATTTGAGAAAATATATTAATTCGGGAAAACTTGGCTTGTTAGGCAAATCGGGCCTTGCATAGTAGGCTGAGAATTGCGTTCTGGCTACTAGGTACGACATATATATATATATATATATATATATATATATATATATATATATATATATAATGCATACATACAAACAAATACATACATACATACATACATTTGTGTGTCTCCTACTCTCCTACAGGGTAAGGTAGCCGATATAGAAACTAGTGTGTTATTAAGCACTCAACCACTGAAGGTGATTTAAGATGCTTTTACAAGCTCAGATTATATAGTAAAATCACATACATTGTATAATTGATACATTACATGGTCAGTCTTGGGAACAAGTCCAACATATCATCAAGTGTTCCAGTACTCATATAGTAGTTACAGACTTCAGCATACTTCAGCCCAGGAGGGCGAAAGTCAGTCAATATGGGACATTCTACAATATAATGTTCAAGAGTGCATGTTTTCTCTTTCACAAAGATGACACATTGTGTACTCGACATTTGGGTTTTGAGAAAGCTGCCAGATACGTCTATATCCCAGGCGTATTCTGACCACTATAACATCACATTGTCACGTTCATGCCCTATTGGTCCCCATATGTGAATGTAGTGACACACTGCTGCTCATGTTCTTAATGCTGCTGCTGCTGCTACTGTTGCGGGAGGTGGTATTGACGGGGTGCCGCTGGGTCGTGTTGTCGTAGGCAAGAAAGGTACGGTAAGGGAAGCGGACTCGTCTTATAAGAAGAAGAGATACAAGTATAATTGACCCTATTGTTGCATGCACATGTTTGAGTGACGTGTATACGCGTAATACTCGCTCACCCAACCTGCCCTCCTACAAAAAACGTTGCTTTCCGCTCGTATGCGTTACATAAAGCCAAAAATTGTCGTACTAGAAAATGGAAGCGGCTCTTGAAAGTGACGTATTGTCCCGTTTTCTGGTTTGGGTCCTCTGGTAGGTTAGGAGAGGACACTTTAAATTGACCGTTTTCTTGACGTTGTGAAACCTTAGGAAGGCAGGTTGGCTCATCACCCATGCAGGTAGTCCTATGTAATATGGCACCTGTTATCAAGGAATATAATTGTGTACCCATAATTTAACACTTGTTAGACTATATGTTTCTCTCTGTATTAGTGAACGCACCCTTATAGGGGAGCCGGTCGGCCGAGCGGACAGCACGCTGGACTTGTGATCCTGGGTTCGATCCCAGGCGCCGGCGAGAAACAATGGGCAGAGTTTCTTTCACCCTATGCCCCTGTTACCTAGCAGTAAAATAAGTACCTTGGTGTTAGTCAGCTGTCACGGGCTGCTTCCTGGGGGTGGAGGCCTGGTCGAGGACCGGGCCGCGGGGACACTAAAGCCCCGAAATCATCCAAAGATAACCTCAAGACTGTGTTTCTCTACTACAGAACTATAGGTGTTGTGGAAGGCCTCGTAACAACCAAATATGTACCTGACTTTAGAAGAGAGAATAGGTAGGTACGAGAAAGAGTAAAATCACCTTCTGAAACTGATCCTGAATGGGACAAAACTAATGGTACAAGTGTTCAGAGATGACAGAAAACTACAAAACTGTGTCGAAGTGAAACTGTGGTGTTTAGAAGAGACCTCTCCAGGGAAGGGTTAAAACGGACCTGGAGAAAGCGCAACGGATGAACAATGGTAGGAATGGGGAGATTTTTTTGTCAATGTCAAACAAACATTGTCAAACATTTTTTACTTTTTTTGTCAGGTTTTGACTCTGAGTCAAAACCTTCTTCAAGGTTTTGACTCTGAGAGCCAGTCAAATGGAAAATATCCATTAAGTGCCCGTGGAAAAATGCTAGGGGAAGGTTAGACCATTAATAAGTAAGAGCCTGTGCTGAAGGCAGGCTGTAGACTCTAAAAACGATATAGAGCCACACATACTACCCAGCTTCTCCGCAGAGGAACCAACCAACATAGGCCCTAGTACATGTGTGGCCCTAGCACGGAGCTCCTATTTAAAAACATTCTTATGTTCCACAAGTCTTGTGTCAGAACTGTGGTAGGATAAGAGATGAGAAAACTGAGACATGGTCGAAATATGCGATCTAGAGATGCATTAACAGAGTAGATGAGGAAATGTTTAATATGCATACGTGCCGAACACGGCCACGGATGGAAGCTAAACACATTTCAGCCATTTAGATGTAAAGAAACATATTTTGCACATTAGTTTTGAAAACTGGACTTAACCTCAGCTGCCTCCTTCTCTTGTTAACATAACTCTGAGGTTCAGATGTGGATGCCTGAGATATCTCGTGGGCTATAAGCCGTTGCATTAGACGACCGACAACTTACAAGACTGAGCACAAGAGCTGAGGCATAATTGTGCATGCAGCTTGGGTCAAGCGAGAAGATTACTGACTCGTGCCCCGTCCCTGACGTGGCCTGGCCAGCCTACAGATGCCTCGAGGCATCAGGGAAGGAAGATCTCCCTTCCGTGACGGGTCGTGGTGTGGCGTCAGGCGGCGGGTGTCACACCGCCCCGTGTGAGGAGTGACCAGCCGTGACGACCCAGCGGGGCGGGAGTCGTAACAATGGCGGGTCTGGCCGCGGGAGCCACTACCACCTCCACTAGTACAAGGGCACGGAAACGCTCTCGTGTGTGTGTGCTCTTACATATACTACGCTCTATGGCAGTGTGTTACTATTATAGAGCAGTGCACTGGAGGCGACGGCCTCTAGTAAGCTCGGTAATAGTTAATGGTTGTTAGTGACACTACCTGGGAGTAGTGAAGATCTTAGTGGGAGTGATGCAGAGGCTGGGTGCTGGGACACTCCTCCCAGCCACCCGTCACACCTTCACTGTAGCTCGAAAATCGTTACAATGTCCATCAAGTTTGGATGACTATTTCCCCAGCATGACCTTGTGTGTGTGGCCTCATCTACCCTAATAACGGGCAGACTCATGCGGTGCGGACTACTGCCAGCCTTTGGGTTTCCGTTTTCCTCATTATTTGCGTTAGTGAAGGGCGTGAGAGCGGGCGTCTCCTCCCCCAGAGGTGAGGGTCAAGGGTCACACCAGCAGGGACCTCCACTCTCCTCCCACCTGGACACTCTCCTCTGAAGGATACCAACAGCTGTTCACATTTGGTGACTTGAAGTCTGGTGGAGGAGTGTGGGGTTGAGGGGGTGGGTGTGTATAGGGTGGGGAAGGGTGGGTGTGTGTGTGTGTGTGTGTGTGTGTGTGTGTGTGTGTGTGTGTGTGTGTGTGTGTGTGTGGTTGATGGGGAGGGTAGGTGGGTGGGTGGGTGTGTGGGTGGGTGTGTGGGTGGGTGTGTGTGTGGGTGTGTGTGTGGTGGGGGAGGAGTGACAACAGGAGCGCGCCCTTCACAGGCACCGCTCCTGGGTCTTACATCAATCTGTCGTCACATTCTCATCAGATTAATAACTCTGGAGGAGGAGCATGACGGAGACCTGGAGGTTAAGGTCATGATGGTGTGTGGTGGGCAGCGCTGAGTGTCTGTGGGGGGGGGGGAGGTGGGGGTCAACCACTTCATTATTATGTGGTACATTTGAGGACAGTTAATGACTGTCACACTGCACCTCCCTCCCCCGCCCCACCCATCTTTATGGCCCCATATTTCACCCATCTCTTCCCCCTCTCCCCCAGTGAAGAGAATGGATAAGGGGGAAAGCAATGTCCTAGAAAATGGGAAGAATGGAAGCTATGAAAAGGGGCAGGCCAGTGACCATGAGAAGGGAGAAGAGGGAAATGGTAGATGTGGGAAGAGGTGGTGGAGGGGATAGACCAAGAATATATTCCGCCTCTCGTTTAGTACCGTTTTCTTCCACGCAACACTTCACCTCGCATCGTTCACCGCTAACTATCAACGATAAAATAAAACAGGCAATTGGGCGTACCTCCGGGAGAAGGGTACAGAGGGTGGGGGAGCAGCAGGAGGGAATGTTGTGGTGGAAGGTGGTGACTGTCGAGGGGTGTGGCTGACACTGGCCCCCTCTCACACTGTGGTAGTAACACATCCACAACCACACTAACTGGTCAGTCACTCCACCTGTGACATCAGCTTAAGGACGGGACAGTCGTGTAGCTGTGTGTGTGTGTGTGTGTGTGTGTGTGTGTGTGTGTGTGTGTGTGTGTGTGTGTGTGTGTGTGTGTGTGTGTGTGTGTGTGTGTGTGTGTGTGTGACGGGACATGTCCCATCTGTCCCTCACTATTGTAATCTACCGTAGTAATGAGTCATTACATCACCCATATATTCAGTTTGAGTGCGTCAGTATAGGTGTCATGTGTTGTGCCGCGGGTGTATTGTGTGGGGTGGCTGTTATCTCGGCACACATTACATGTTCATGTGTGAGACCAGAGAGTCAAGTACTCCAGTCTGGTTACAAAGATCACGCCTCAGCTGAGCTGTATGGTGAAGCAACCAGTTGGTC
This sequence comes from Procambarus clarkii, assembly GCF_040958095.1. Taxonomy (NCBI): domain Eukaryota; kingdom Metazoa; phylum Arthropoda; class Malacostraca; order Decapoda; family Cambaridae; genus Procambarus; species Procambarus clarkii. Next base: position 8,883,760 of record NC_091200.1, on the reverse strand, counting down.
ATCAGCCAGCTTCCTGCTCAGTAGGTCATCAGCCAGCTTCCTGCTCAGTAGGTCATCAGCCAGCTTCCTGCTCAGTAGGTCATCAGCCAGCTTCCTGCTCAGTAGGTCATCAGCCAGCTTCCTGCTCAGTAGGTCATCAGCCAGCTTCCTGCTCAGTAGGTCATCAGCCAGCTTCCTGCTCAGTAGGTCATCAGCCAGCTTCCTGCTCAGTAGGTCATCAACCAGCTTCCTGCTCAGTAGGTCATCAGCCAGCTTCCTGCTCAGTAGGTCATCAGCCAGCTTCCTGCTCAGTAGGTCATCAGCCAGCTTCCTGCTCAGTAGGTCATCAACCAGCTTCCTGCTCAGTAGGTCATCAGCCAGCTTCCTGCTCAGTAGGTCATCAGCCAGCTTCCTGCTCAGTAGGTCATCAACCAGCTTCCTGCTGACAAATAAACATTGAAATAATGTATAAAACGAAGCGTTGTGAGAAGCTTTAGGAAACGGCCGCCAGTCTTGGTGACTCATGGATAAGATATTCCTGTGTTGAAGTGTGACTCCTGAATCCTGACAGAAGACAGCAATATAAGATGAATGAGGTATTCAGTCGAGAAATCAGGTTTTTCTATAGGCTACAGAAAATAATATGGTGTCTAACGAAAATAAGTTCCAGCTCATACGCTACAGAAAAAATGAAAATATAAAAACGGAAACCACGTACAAAACTCAGTCAAATCATAATGTAGAACAAAAAAGCAATGTAAAGGATCTGGGTGTACTCATGTCGGAAGACCTTACCTTTAAAGAACGCAATAAAGTAGCCGTTTTCTGCAAGAAAAAGGACAGGTTGGATAACAAGAACCTTCCAAACTAGAGATGCTATACCGATGATGATACTCTTCAACACGCTAGTGCTCTCTAGAGTGGAGTACTGCTGCCCAATGACAGCCCCTTTCAAAGCTGGAGAAATTGCTGACGTGGAGAGCGTGCAGAGATCCTTTACTGCTAGAATCCACTCAGTAAAACATCAAAACTATTGGGATCGACTAAAATGCCTAAATATGTATTCTTGAGCGCAGGCGGGAGAGATACGTAATAATTTACACATGGAAAATAGTAGAGGGGCTGGTCCCAAACCTGCACACAGAAATAACATCACATGAGACCAGAAGGCATGGCAGGATGTGCAGAATACCCCCGTTGAAGAGCAGAGGTGCAACAGGTACTCTGAGAGAGAACTATCAACACCAGAGGCCCGAGACTGTTCAACACGCTTCCACTACACATAAGGGGCATAACTGGCCGACCCCTCACAGTGTTCAAGAGAGAATTGGATAAGCACCTCCAAAGGATACCTGATCAACCAAGCTGTGATTCATACGTCAGGCTGCGAACAGCCGCGTCCAACAGCCTGGTTGACCAGTCCAGCAAGGCAGAGGCCTGGTCGAGGACCGGGCCGCGGGAACGTTGAGCCCCGAATTGATCTCAAGGTAACCAAGGTCCTAGTTGTCGGTGGTTTATGAAGACAAAGCCACAGTGGTCCTACCAGTTAGTGCAGGAGGCCTGGTCGACGACCGGGCCGCGGGGACGCTAAGCCCCTGAAGCACCTCAAGGTAACCTCAAGGTACATGTTTGGGGTGGCGCCGCGAGACCGGAGTGTAGAGGATCTCCACAACAGCTGATAATCCTTAAACTCCTTGAAGAATATATAAAGGGAGAGTGCTATGTAGAACACAGGAAAGTAGGAAGTGTGTTTATGGTTGTATAAGGACTACAGTCACCTTCTGTGGCCGAGTGCTCAATGACTCCTTCCACTATACCACGACTGTCACATCTCCAACCCCCAGCTGTCCACGGAGCACACACTAAACTGTATTATGGTGGTTACTGTTGTATAGATGAATGCCAAAGCGTGTGGGTGGTCAAAAATATACTTAAACGCCCTTGGGATGACGTCATAATAACAGCCAGGATGGGGTAGCCCTCCCCCCCCCCCGGCCTCTAGGATGACGTCATAATAACAGCCAGGATGGGGTAGCCCTCCCCCCCCCCTCCCCTCCCCCTGTAGATGACGTCACACCATTACGTCATCGTGCACGTGGGTGTTGACACGTAATCATTTCCGTTGTCAACACTGATGGTGGAGCTGGCTCGTGTGGCTTCTGTTGGGGGGGGGGGGGGGTTACTGTGGGAGGAGGTGGAGGGGGGGTTACTGTAGGCTGGAACTGGGACCTAGAGAGAGAGGTTTCTGTTGATTGTGTTAAGAACATAAGAACATAAGAACAAAGGTAACTGCAGAAGGCCTATTGGCCCATACGAGGCAGCTCCTATTCTATAACCACCCAATCCCACTCATATACTTGTCCAACCCGTGCTTGAAACAATCGAGGGACCCCACCTCCACAATGTTACGCGGCAATTGGTTCCACAAATCAACAACCCTGTTACTGAACCAGTATTTACCCAAGTCTTTCCTAAATCTAAACTTATCCAATTTATATCCATTGTTTCGTGTTCTGTCCTGTGTTGATACTTTTAATACCCTATTAATATCCCCCCGGTTATGTCCATTCATCCACTTGTAAACCTCTATCATGTCACCCCTAACTCTTCGCCTTTCCAGTGAATGCAACTTAAGCTTTGTTAATCTTTCTTCATATGAAAGATTTCTAATTTGGGGAATTAACTTAGTCATCCTACGCTGGACACGTTCAAGTGAATTTATATCCATTCTATAATATGGCGACCAAAACTGAACTGCATAATCTAAATGGGGCCTAACTAGAGCAAGATATAGCTTGAGAATCACACCAGGTGTCTTGTTACTAACGCTGCGATTAATAAATCCAAGTGTCCGATTTGCCTTATTACGAACATTTATGCATTGATCCTTTTGTTTTAAATTCTTACTAATCATAACTCCCAGATCCCTTTCGCAATCCGACTTCGCAATCACAACACCATCTAGCTCGTATCTTGTAACTCTATCATCATTACCTAACCTCAGAACTTTACATTTATCAGCATTAAACTGCATCTGCCAATCCTTTGACCATTTCAAAACCCTATCTAGATCAACTTGAAGTGATAGTGAGTCCTCCTCCGAATTAATTTCCCTACCGATTTTCGTATCATCGGCAAATTTGCAAATGTTGCTACTCAAACCTGAATCTAAATCATTTATATATATTATAAACAACAGAGGTCCCAGGACAGAGCCTTGAGGCACTCCACTTACAACATTTTCCCACTCTGACTTGATTCCATTTATACTAACTCTCTGTTTCCTTTGGTATAGCCATGCCCTAATCCAGCTTAATATAGCACCCCCAATACCATGAGACTCTATTTTTTTAATCAGTCTTTCATGTGGCACTGTATCAAAAGCTTTGCTAAAGTCAAGGTATACAACATCGCAATCCTTACCACTATCAACTGCCTCAACAATGCTAGAATAAAAAGATAACAAATTTGTTAAACATGAACGGCCATTTATAAAACCATGTTGCGACTCAATTATTAATTTATGTTTTTCAAGATGAAGACGAATTTTATTTGCTATTATAGATTCGAGTAACTTTCCCACAATAGACGTTAGGCTAATTGGTCGATAGTTAGACGCAAGTGATCTATCTCCTTTCTTAAAAACTGGTATCACATTAGCAACTTTCCAAAACTCTGGCACTCTGCCTGACTCTATTGATTTATTAAATATGGTTGACAGTGGGTCACAAAGCTCCTCTTTGCATTCTTTAAGCACCCTAGCAAACACTTCATCCGGCCCTGGGGATTTGTTTGGTTTGAGTTTTACTATTTGTTTAAGAACATCCTCCCTGGTAACTGCTAAACTCGTCAACCTGTCCTCGTCCCCACCCACATAGACTTGTTCGGCTGAAGGCATATTGTTAAGTTCCTCTTTAGTAAATACAGATACAAAATATTTATTAAAAATACTACTCATCTCTTCATCACTATCTGTTATTTGACCTGTCTCAGTTTTTAATGGACCTATCCTTTCCCTAGTCTTAGTACGATATAACTGAAAAAACCCTTTAGGATTTGTCTTTGCTTGCCCTGCTATGCGAACTTCATAGTTCCTTTTTGCTTTCCTTATCTCTTTTTTAACCTCTGTGTTGAGGTTATCTTTCACCTGTGAGGATTACCTTCTGTGTTGACGGATTTGTCGCTGATAGGGGAAGATAATGAAGACAAAGATGTGAAGGGAAGGAAGGAGAGATAGATAGGGAGAACGGAAGGGAAGGAGCGGGTTTGAGAATGGGAAGGAAGGAGAGAGAATGAGAGGTGAGGAACGGTAGAGGTACAAGCAGGAGGGAGGGAACAGACAGACAGGGAGAGAGAGGGTGAGGCACTAAGTATGCTTCACAAGTGCAGTTATTAAGTGTGTTCTTGTTCCATCCGGTGCACGTGTTCTTTACCCAACCACTTATCTTGAGTTATAATCTTGAGATGATTTCGGGGCTTTAGTGTCCCCGCGGCCCGGTCCTCGACCAGGCTTCCAACCCCAGGAAGCAGCCCGTGACAGTTGACTAACACCCAGGTACCTATTTTACTGCTAGGTAACAGGGGCATAGGGTGAAAGAAACTCTGCCCATTGTTTCTCGCCGGCGCCCGGTATCGAACCCGAGACCACAGGATCACAAGTCCCGCGTGCTGTCCGATCGGCCGACCGGCTTCCTTGGGGTGGACGGTAGAGCGACGGTCTCGCTTCATGCAGGTCGGTGTTCAATCCCCGACCGTCAAAGTGGTTAAGCACCATTCCTTTCCCCCGTCCCATCCCTAATCTTTATACTGACCCCAGTGCTATATAGTGGTACTGGCTTGACGCTTTCCCTGATAGTTCCCTTCTCTTCTCTTGTGGCCACCATTTCCTAAGACCTTCCTCCCTTGTTGACAAGACTCAACAGTAGTGAGCCTCGAGGCGTAGTCAGCCTACCTTATGTCCGCTAGGAGCCGGTCGGCCGAGCGGACAGCACGCTGGGCTTGTGATCCTGTGGTCCTGGGTTCGATCCCAGGCGCCGGCGAGAAACAATGGGCAGAGTTTCTTTCACCCTATGCCCCTGTTACCTAGCAGTAAAATAGGTACCTGGGTGTTAGTCAGCTGTCACGGGCTGCTTCCTGGGGGTGGAGGCCTGGTCGAGGACCGGGCCGCGGGGACACTACAGCCCCGAAATCTCAATATAACCTCAAGAAGAGATACCCTCCAGCCAGTGACTACGGGCTCACCATAGCCCGTACTTGCCTTAAACAGCAACTCTAGCCAGTGTGCTGGGAGCGGCCTTAGTACTTTTCTGGTGGGGTGGGGGGGGGGGATGGAGTAATGAAGTAGAGGTGTAAGTGAAGGAAACGTTTAGGAACTGTGAAATAAAGAGCGAGTTATGATAGCAGGCAGACTGTCCGCCTTGCTGACACAATGTGTGTCTGTGTATGGTAACTAAGCTAAATCTTTATCTTTTCCAAGTGCTATATAGTCGTGATGGCTTAGTGCTTTCTCCTGACTGAGAAAGCGTACCTTACCTTTTGCTGCCTCCTTGGTGTTATTGGCCAGTAATGTCTTTGGCTGTCTAGCTTATCACGTTATCTAAGTGATGTTATCTAAGCGAGTGATGTATTCCCCATATAAAGTAGGGCAGGTCAGCGGTGTATATGGTGACAAGAGTGGGTAGGTGATGGGGAACTTCCCTGTGGTACTCCACTTCTCTGTTCTGTTGCATCACCCAAGCAAAGACTGCTGAGCTTGGCTGTTGTGCTGTGTATGAAGCTGCATAGTGTGGTAGTGAATCTGTGAAGGTCCTTGTTCAGTACCTTGTGTTTAAGAGCCTGTGTACCAGACTTTCTCCAAAGCTTTCAGTACATCTTTAAGGACAACATTACACTTGCTCTCTTGTTGGTGATGGCGGTGGTTGTATGCTCATGGATCAGGGCCATAGCTGAGTGGGCCCCGTGTGGGTTAGTAGCCATCTTATCTGATGTTATACTTTTCTTCCTTTTCCATGTGCTTCAACAGTCTGTGGTTGATAACTTTTTTCCCCCCAATATTTTACCTGGAATCTAGAGTAAGGATATTGGTCTGTAATATTTGAAATGGGTCGGGAATAGTCCAGATGCAAGAGCTGCATTCGTCTTCGTGTAAATTGATGGACAGTTTAATACCAGTTGTTTATATGGCTAATGCCCGGGGACTTGAGTTTTAAACCCCTATTTGTTTGTGTACGTCTTCAGTGGTTATGTGTTTCGTAAGGTGGCGCTGACCACGTTAAGGTTTATTGTTCACGTCAGGAAGAGTAAAGTTGCGACTGTGTTCTCCACAAGATGTGTAACTGGTCTGTCTATGTTGGGACATCAGTTGACACTTTCCTCAAGGTTTATTCTGAATATATTTTCCCAACACTTCGTGAGTACTTGTTCTTGTTCTCTGTCATCATAAAGGTCATTTCCTGGGGCCTCTGTGATGTATGGGGAGGTTCCCTCCTCAGAACCTGTGGGAAGGTTCCCTCCTCAGAACCTGTGGGGAGGTTCCCTCCTCAGAACCTGTGGGGAGGTTCCCTCCTCAGAACCTGTGGGGAGGTTCCCTCCTCAGAACCTGTGGGGAGGTTCCCTCCTCAGAACCTGTGGGGAGGTTCCCTCCTCAGAACCTGTGGGGAGGTTCCCTCCTCAGAACCTGTGGGGAGGTTCCCATCATGTTCTTCACTATTATCCACATCTGTCCTGGGGTTGTGTGGCATGTCTCAACTTGCCTTACTAGATCTTCCCTTCAATGTTTCCTCAGTGTCCGAGGGCCGGGTTTTACCCTCGGATCTCAGATTTTAATCGGCAGGGGTATTTATAGGCAGGTTGGGGGTGGGGGGGTGGAGGGGTGGGTGGGGCAATGGGGGGGTGGAGGGGTGGGTGGGGCAATGGGGGGGTGGAGGGGTGGGTGGGGCTATGGGGGGGTGGAGTGTGGAGGGGCGGAGTGTGGAGGGGCGAGGTGTGTAGCAGGGGGGGGTGCAACTGGAGAGGGGGGGATGAAGGGGGGGGAGGCGGTAATATGATAGGGATTGCCAACAATAATGGGGTATGGATCTTAAATGGTGATTGTAGTTAATTAGAGTTGTTGGTAATTTATGAAGAGACAGCCAGGGGTAAGATAAGTGATGGGATCGCTGAAGTATTTCCGGCTGAGGTTAGACATCTATGACTGAGTTTAGTGGAGTATAACAGGAGCTGCACCGCCTGGGTCGAAGAGTGAGGGATCTTGAGGTTATCGAGATGATTTCGGGGCTTTAGTGTCCCCGCGGCCCGGTCCTGACAGCTGACTAACTCCCAGGTACCTATTTTACTGCTAGGCAACAGGGGCATAGGGTGAAAGAAACTCAGCCCATTGTTTCTCGCCGGCGCCTGGGATCGAACCCAGGACCACAGGATCATAAGTCCAGCGTGCTGTCCTCTCGGCCGACCGGCTCCCCGGTTCCAGCTCTCCTATGTACGCAGATATACCCCACTTCTTGACTATATACAATGACACTTTACAGTAGACCTGAACCATGACAAAGACTAAAATATACACACACAAATCACAATAGCGTGATGCATCAAATGAACAAATTCACAAGGGCCGTGTTGAAGGTTCGAAGCTACGTCCGAGAGGATCCCAGACGCTGCATTAATAGACTGAGCTACGATATGGTAAAAAGAATTGCAACCGGAAGTTCTACTGACCTTACTCGGATCCTGCAGCCTCTGAGACACACACTAGAATTTTAAACAATTGTCGATTAAGACAGCGTCTGGGATCCTCTCAGACGTAGGTTATAGAACCCTCGTCACGGCCCTTGTGGATTTGTTCACTAAAATATACTTGCTGGTTGGTCAGTAAGCTATTGTAGCCTAGCTAGGGAGCCGGTCGGCGGAGTGGACAGCACGCTGGACTTGTGATCCTGTGGTCCTGGGTTCGATCCCAGGCGCCGGCGAGAAACAATGGGCAGAGTTTCTTTCACCCTATGCCCCTGTTACCTAGCAGTAAAATAGGTACCTGGGTGTTAGTCAGCTGTCACGGGCTGCTTCCTGGGGGTGGAGGCCTGGTCGAGGACCGGGCCGCGGGGACACTAAAAAAAAAAAAAAGCCCTGAAATCATCTCAAGATAACCTCAAGATAGCCATAATAACTACACGTAGAACGACTCTATTATCATTACCAAATCAATGGATCAGTAGTCCTGCTGCAGTTTAGACTATTCTTATTAAGTAATAATAGCCAGCTGGAGGACTATTATTATTTATAGGAAGAAAAAGATACTTGGTCTCCAGTATATCTAATAGTTATTGGATAAGTCGCGGACTTTATTTGGCACTAGAGACTTGCTTGACTACGTTGGTCGTGATGTCTCGGTACTTGGAACTTTTACTTACGGTTTCCCTCATGTCTGTTACTTGCCCACTCATTTCCCTCTATGCACGAGTGATCATCTCCAAGGGTGACTCACCCTGTCACTCTCCTCCACCAACATGCACACATGACTCTCCGCTGGTAATTAGGGTGTGTGTGTGGGGGGGGGGGGTGTTTTGCACAGACTGTTATGCTAGGAAGAGGTCATGCAATATGTCGTATTGCAGCTGTTCACCAACGTTTGTCTCCAGTTATTGTGGCGAATATTAGTTGTAGGACTAGGCGAGTGTGGTGCAGGGGTGGGGGGGCTGGGTACGTGTGGTGCAGGGGGGGCTGGGTACGTGTAGTGCAGGGGGCTGGGTACGTGTGGTGCAGGGGGCTGGGTACGTGTGGTGCAGGGGGCTGGGTACGTGTGGTGCAGGGGGGGGCTGGGTACGTGTAGTGCAGGGGGGGCTGGGTACGTGTGGTGCAGGGGGGGGGCTGGGTACGTGTGGTGCAGGGGGGGGGGCTGGGTATGTGTGGTACAGGGGGCTGGGTACGTGTGGTGCAGGGGTGGGGGGGCTGGGTACGTGTGGTGCAGGGGGGGCTGGGTACGTGTGGTGCAGGGGGCTGGGTACGTGTGGTGCAGGGGGCTGGGTACGTGTGTGGTGCAGGGGGCTGGGTACGTGTCATGCACACCTCCCCCTACCCCTCCCTGTACTCTCCAAGCAATACATGTCACTCACTTCGGAGAAGACTTGGAGGAAGTGAGTCCAGCTCTTCATGCCCCGCCTGCTGGCCTCGTTGTGCCTCTTGCTTATGGTTCAACTATTCTGACTTAAAGTTCTCTACCTTTGTGGATAGAAGTGGCTTACACTACTCCTTCTTTCAGTGCATTCACCTTGTTGACCTCCTTGTAAGGAAACATTCGTACCTATTAAATTTCTTCGACTAATGTTAGTTTCCGTCTTCCATTTAAGTGATCTGATGGTGGTTCGTGTCACTTTACTGAGGTGGTGCACAGCTCTGGTGCACTACACCGCACCATCCTCACTACACACAACTTATATGCACCGTAAAGTGGCATCCACACTTCCCTGGAAATAAACATTCCATTCACCTGGGTTCTAGGAGACTCGAACCCTGGACCCTACGCGTGTGAGGCTGAAGCTCTATCGACCGAGCTATTGAGTGGCCTTAATAAGGAAATTTTCCTTATTAAGACTACTCAATAGCACGGTGGACAGAGCTTCAACCTCACACTCGTGGGGTCGAGGGTTCGAGTCTCCTTGAGCCCAGGTGAATATATGGAGGATGAGTCACGCCTCCACGGTGAGACACGCCTCTACTGTTGGCTTTATCAATGATATTATATACCTACTAATGCTACACTGTATCATCTTTTAGGTGGAATTTATATAAATGCAAATGTTAAATTAGTTATGTGTGATGAAGATGAGAACATTAGATGTGTGTGTGTGTCACACACAGGCTGTACCTGGAGTTATCTTTAGTAATGGTAGGGGTTATTATGGTGAGACTGCCAGTGGTGAGTTAATACGTGCCTTACTACATTTACCAGGTGTGTTGTTGACCTCTGTCCCCCACACACCTGCCTCCCCCCTCACCCCGTCCTCTCCTGCACACACACCTCCACCCTCCCCCCCCCCCCTCACCCCGTATTGCACTCCCAGTGTTATAGAGGTGATGTCTCCAGGTAGCGGGTAATGGGGAAGTAAAGTGAGCAGTGTAGGCCACCTGCTGTATCGCACCTGGGTCTCGAGGCGATAAAGTCATGATAGGAGACCTGTCATACTAGTACACATTGTAAACAAGGTCTGGGCAGGAATATCACAAGTGCCACGGGACCTGCTGGGAGGTACTGCCACGGTGGCCCACAGTGGCGAGGCACACAGGGGGCGAAGACTATTATATTTGGACAGTTTAATCACAGGCAAATAAATTGAGTAACTAGGCACCCCCACAGGGGGGAGGGGTAACGAAACCTGGGGTCAGATTCACGAAAGCAGTTACGCAAGCACTTGCGAACGTGTACATCTTTCCTCAGTCTTTGACGGCTTTGGTTACATTTATTAAACAGTTCACAAGCATGAAAACTTCCCATCCAACTGTTGTTATTGTTATAAACAGCCTCCTGGTGCTTCGGAGCTCATTAACTGTTTAATAATTGTAAGCAAAGCCGCCAAAGATTGAGAAAAGATGTACAGGTTCGTAAGTGTCACGAAAGCACTTACGGAAAATCTGGCCCAAGGAGAGTAAAGCTGTTAGACACAGTAGATAAACACTTCTTGTGGTAATATAGAACTTAGGATTGACTTGAAATGTGGCTGATGTTGAGATAGTATGAGGTGAACGGTGTATGGTGTTGGAGTACATGGTGGTGGAGGGAGTCACGCCAACACCAGCCGAGGCTGGTCACAGGTACAGGTGAGGGCACTACACGAGGGTGAAGACCTGCCTAAACGAATCACCATGGGAACAAATAGAAGGGAAGACAAACATATAAGCCATCCACAGCTTTAAGGCCAACATATGTCAAAGAAGTCGAGCGTCAGGAAAGTTAAATTATAACGCAGCCGGTACAGGAAGGCCAGTATGAGGGGCGTTTAGAGGCAGGCCTCACTGACCCGAGGACACTCCAAGCACCATAGTAAGCACCAACACACTCCAAGCACCATGGTAAGCACCATAACACCCTCACCACACACACATCAACACTCCACCACCAACACACCACCACGCCACCTCCAACACACAACCACGCCACCTCCAACACACAACCACGCCACCTCCAACACACCAACTCTTCCCATGCTTTGCTATTGATTTCCAGGTGGTGTGTTGGGAGGCGGCTTTGTTCTAAGTCATTAAAGAGAAGAACAAAGGTCCGCGCTGGCTGATAGTTGTGTTGGTGAACTGTCACGGCCCGGGTCACCCGCCCTCCACCACTGGTGTTGGGGGAGGTGTCACGGCCCGGGTCACCCGCCCTCCACCACTGGTGTTGGGGGAGGTGTTACGGCCCGGGTCACCCGCCCTCCACCACTGGTGTTGGGGGAGGTGTCACGGCCCGGGTCACCCGCCATCCACCACTGGTGTTGGGGGAGGTGCCACGGCCCGGGTCACCCGCCCTCCACCACTGGTGTTGGGGGAGGTGCCACGGCCCGGGTCACCCGCCCTCCACCACTGGTGTTGGGGGAGGTGCCACGGCCCGGGTCACCCACCCTCCACCACTGGTGTTGGGGGAGGTGCCACGGCCCGGGTCACCCGCCCTCCACCACTGGTGTTGGGGGAGGTGTCACGGCCCGGGTCACCCGCCCTCCACCACTGGTGTTGGGGGAGGTGCCACGGCCCGGGTCACCCGCCCTCCACCACTGGTGTTGGGGGAGGTGCCACGGCCCGGGTCACCCGCCCTCCACCACTGGTGTTGGGGGAGGTGCCACGGCCCGGGTCACCCGCCCTCCACCACTGGTGTTGGGGGAGGTGCCACGGCCCGGGTCACCCGCCCTCCACCACTGGTGTTGGGGGAGGTGCCACGGCCCGGGTCACCCGCCCTCCACCACTGGTGTTGGGGGAGGTGCCACGGCCCGGGTCACCCGCCCTCCACCACTGGTGTTGGGGGAGGTGCCAAGGCCCGGGTCACCCGCCCTCCACCACTGGTGTTGGGGGAGGTGCCACGGCCCGGGTCACCCGCCCTCCACCACTGGTGTTGGGGGAGGTGCCACGGCCCGGGTCACCCGCCCTCCACCACTGGTGTTGGGGGAGGTGCCACGGCCCGGGTCACCCGCCCTCCACCACTGGTGTTGGGGGAGGTGCCACGGCCCGGGTCACCCGCCCTCCACCACTGGTGTTGGGGAACTGTCACGGCCCGGGTCACCCGCCCTCCACCACTAACACAAAAACCCAGACGTTTCAAATATATTTTCAAAGTTGTAGATGGATTCAACAATTTGTGACTAAGATACGGAGAAGTATGTTAGCTGTTTACTGAGATCTTGGTGAGACAGTTGAAGACATTGTGAGGCCGAGACAGCACTCAGGCGCCCACAGGTAAGCTCTTGCGGGGGGGGCCCTTCACCCTTATGGTTAGTGTAGCCTCTTACTCTCCTGTGTGGTGTACATGGGTTTACTCCCAGGTGAGGGGGAGTTCCATGGTGTATGTACCACTCCCAGGTGAGGGGAGTTCCATGGTGTGTGTCACTCCCAGGTGAGGGAGGGTCGTGGGTGTCCTGGGTGCAGGTGGGACTGTGGCTGGCGGCCATCACGGGCTGGTAACTTAGTAATTATATAAAGTCATTCTCTCTCGTAGTTAGTAATAAATTGGTGTTGGTAAGATACCCTTAACCACTACTACTAGCACCACAAGCCCCGTCACCAGGACCAACCACCACCCTCACCACTACCACCACACCTACCACCACACCTACCACCATCACCTCTACCACAACCATCACAGATGCTCGTTAAAAACAGTTTACAGTGAGAGTTGTAAAATGCAAGAAGCAACCTTAAGAACAGAGCCGTCTTAGATTCCGGCGCCTGAGGTGAGGGTGAGTGTGGATGGTGACGAGAGACACCATAAGAGGAGTGATGGTGATCCCGGGTCCGCCAACTCTCACCATCACACAACAGGAAAATAAAGGACAAATTGTTGATGCTGGGCGGGAGTGTCGCTGGAAACTCGTCGGGCCATAACAGAAATATAACGCAGAGCGGCTCCAAACTTTCTGAACTTTTATTATATTTCTGTAAAGGATCACTCGTGCGCCGACACCAAAGGCATTCCAGATTCCTGTTATCCATGGATCACTTAATTCTTGTGGGTTTGAGATGGCCGGCACGTTGTGTGTGTGTGTAATGTGTGTGTGTGTGTGTGTGTGTGTGTGTGTGTGTGTGTGTGTGTGTAATTACCTAAGTGTAGTTACAGGATGAGAGCTACGTACGCTCGTGGTGTCCCGTCTTTCCAGTACTCTGTCATATAGCGCTTTTAACTCAAGCAATTATAAAATAATGAAGCTCGGTGGAGGGGACCAGGAGGCCAGACACAAGGTACCAGATGGTGGACGAAGTCTTCCACGAAACGGACAAAGGGAAGGACCTAGGAGTTGATAACACACACACATCACAATAGCGTGATGCATCAAATGAACAAATCCTTCAGTTCTTTTACCATGTAGTAACTCAGTCGATTAAGACAGCGTTTGAGATCCTCTCGGACGTAGATTCGAACCCTCGTTACGGCCCTTGTGGATTTGTTCCTAGGAGTTGATATTACACCGAACCCGTCTCCTGAAGCCCACATAAAATGGATGTCATCATCGGCATATGTGAAACTGGCTAACATCAGAATTGCCTTTAGAAAGGTCTGTAAGGAATCATTTAGAACCTTAAATACCACATATGTCAAACTAGTCCTGGAGTATGCGGTTCCAGTGTGGATTCTCTACCTTGTCAAACATAAGACGAAGTTGGAGAAGGTTTGAAGGTATGCCACTAGACTAGTTCCAGTACTACAAGGTATGAGTTACGAGGAATGGCTGCCTGAATTGCACCTCGCGTCGCTGGAAGACGGTAGAGTTCGAGGAGACATGATTACCACATACAGTATTTTCAAGGTAATTGACAGGATAGATAAAGACATTATTTAACACTGGTGATACTCACACAAGGTAACACGTGAAAACTTAATAAACAAATGAGCCGCAGAGACATTAGAAATCATTTGTTCAGTGTCAGTTAACAAATGGAATGCATTAGGAAGTAATGTGGTGGAGGCAGACTCTATACAGTTTGAAATGTTTATATGATAGGGCCCAATAGGCTTAGGAACCTGTGCACCAGTTTATTAACAGTTGAGAGGCGAGACCACACAGCCGAAGCCCAAGTCCCACAAGCACAGTTAGGCGAGTAGTTGCGGACGTGTGTGTGTGTGTTTATATAATATACATATAATATACATATAATATATATATATATACACAGGTGTATATATATATATATATATATATATATATATATATATATATATATATATATATATATATATATGCGTTTTCAGTTTTAACTCATATATATGAGTTTTCAGTTAGTTATATATATATATATATATATATATATATATATATATATATATATATATATATATATATATATATATATATATATATATATATATATATATATATATATGTCGTACCTAGTAGCCAGAACGCACTTCTCAGCCTACTATGCAAGGCCCGATTTGCCTAATAAGCCAAGTTTTCCTGAATTAATATATTTTCTCTAATTTTTTTCTTATGAAATGATAAAGCTACCCATTTCATTATGTATGAGGTCAACTTTTTTTTATTGGAGTTAAAATTAACGTAGATATATGACCGAACCTAACCAACCCTACCTAACCTAACCTATCTTTATAGGTTAGGTTGGGTTAGGTAGCCGAAAAAGTTAGGTTAGGTTAGGTTAGGTAGGTTAGGTAGTCGAAAAACAAATAATTCATGAAAACTTGGCTTATTAGGCAAATCGGGCCCTGCATAGTAGGCTGAGAAGTGCGTTCTGGATACTAGGTACGACATATATATATATATATATATATATATATATATATATATATATATATATATATATATATATATATATATATATATATATATATATATATATATATATATATATATATATATATATATATAATACACACACAAAGTTCTCAGTCCTCCTTAGCTCAAAGACTGAGATTTTTTGCCTATTTTTGGACCTTTTCTAGTTTTGTGTTTCTTCAGAATGGTGTTTCCATGCTGGGGCAGCATACTTAGTAAAAGGTCTCACAAAGACTGTATACAAGGCATGAAAGGAATGTTTGTGCCAGCTCGTGAAGGATAACCAGACGTGTGTGTCAGTATGATAACCGCTGCTGCCGCTCACGTCATTATGCTGATGTGAGCCGCTGGTGTTTGATCTTTACTGAGTGGTTGATTTGTTGTTTTATTGAACCATGGCTACGTTTGCTGAAGGTTTTCTGAAGGTTGTATATAAAACATTGGGATTTTGCTTGTCTTCCATTACCGTCTTGTGTGTTGTGTTGTCCTTGTGTGTGTTACCGAGTGAATGTGTTGCTTGCTGTGGCTGCCTTGTTATGATAACAGGTACTGATGGTTGTGGTGTGGGGTGGGTGTTGATGGTTGTGGTGTGGGGGGTGGGTGTTGATGGTTGTGGTGTGTGGGTGGGTGTTGATGGTTGTGGTGTGGGGTGGGTGTTGATGGTTGTGGTGTGGGGTCTGTGTTGATGGTTGTGGTGTGTGGGTGGGTGTTGATGGTTGTGGTGTGTGGGGTGGGTGTTGATGGTTGTGGTGTGGGGTCTGTGTTGATGGTTGTGGTGTGTGGGTGGGTGTTGATGGTTGTGGTGTGGGGTGGGTGTTGATGGTTGTGGTGTGGGGTCTGTGTTGATGGTTGTGGTGTGGGGTGGGTGTTGATGGTTGTGGTGTGTGGGGTGGGTGTTGATGGTTGTGGTGTGTGGGTCGGTGTTGATGGTTGTGGTGTGTGGGGTGGGTGTTGATGGTTGTGGTGTGTGGGTGGGTGTTGATGGTTGTGGGGTGGGTGTTGATGGTTGTGGTGTGTGGGGTCTGTGTTGATGGTTGTGGTGTGTGGGGTCTGTGTTAATGGTTGTGGTGTGTGGGGTCTGTGTTAATGGTTGTGGTGTGTGGGTGGGTGTTGATGGTTGTGGTGTGGGGTGGGTGTTGATGGTTGTGGTGTGTGGGGTGGGTGTTGATGGTTGTGGTGTGTGGGTCGGTGTTGATGGTTGTGGTGTGTGGGTCGGTGTTGATGGTTGTGGTGTGTGGGTCGGTGTTGATGGTTGTGGTGTGTGGGTCGGTGTTGATGGTTGTGGTGTGTGGGTCGGTGTTGATGGTTGTGGTGTGTGGGTCGGTGTTGATGGTTGTGGTGTGTGGGTCGGTGTTGATGGTTGTGGTGTGGGGTCTGTGTTGATGGTTGTGGTGTGTGGGTGGGTGTTGATGGTTGTGGTGTGGGGGGTGGGTGTTGATGGTTGTGGTGTGGGGTCTGTGTTGATGGTTGTGGTGTGTGGGGTGGGTGTTGATGGTTGTGGTGTGGGGTCTGTGTTGATGGTTGTGGTGTGTGGGTGGGTGTTGATGGTTGTGGTGTGGGGGGTGGGTGTTGATGGTTGTGGTGTGTGGGTCGGTGTTGATGGTTGTGGTGTGTGGGTCGGTGTTGACGGTTGTGGTGTGTGGGGTCGGTGTTGATGGTTGTGGTGTGTGGGGTCTGTGTTGACGGTTGTGGTGTGTGGGGTCGGTGTTGACGGTTGTGGTGTGGGGGGTCGGTGTTGATGGTTGTGGTGTGGGGGGTCGGTGTTGACGGTTGTGGTGTGTGGGTGGGTGTTGACGGTTGTGGTGTGTGGGGTCTGTGTTGATGGTTGTGGTGTGGGTGGGTGTTGATGGTTGTGGTGTGTGGGTCGGTGTTGATGGTTGTGGTGTGGGGGGTCGGTGTTGACGGTTGTGGTGTGTGGGGTCGGTGTTGATGGTTGTGGTGTGTGGGTCGGTGTTGACGGTTGTGGTGTGTGGGGTCGGTGTTGACGGTTGTGGTGTGTGGGGTCTGTGTTGACGGTTGTGGTGTGTGGGGTCTGTGTTGATGGTTGTGGTGTGGGTGGGTGTTGATGGTTGTGGTGTGTGGGTCGGTGTTGATGGTTGTGGTGTGGGGGGTCGGTGTTGACGGTTGTGGTGTGTGGGGTCGGTGTTGACGGTTGTGGTGTGTGGGGTCTGTGTTGACGGTTGTGGTGTGTGGGGTCTGTGTTGACGGTTGTGGTGTGGGTGGGTGTTGATGGTTGTGGTGTGTGGGTCGGTGTTGATGGTTGTGGTGTGGGGGGTCGGTGTTGACGGTTGTGGTGTGTGGGGTCGGTGTTGATGGTTGTGGTGTGTGGGTCGGTGTTGACGGTTGTGGTGTGTGGGTGGGTGTTGATGGTTGTGGTGTGTGGGTCGGTGTTGACGGTTGTGGTGTGTGGGGTCTGTGTTGACTGCTGCCGTGTGGGGGTCGGTGTTGACGGCTGCCGTCTGGGGTCGGTGTTGACTGCTGCCGTGTGGGGGTCGGTGTTGACGGCTGCCGTCTGGGGTCGGTGTTGACTGCTGCCGTGTGGGGGTCGGTGTTGACGGCTGCCGTCTGGGGTCGGTGTTGACTGCTGCCGTGTGGGGGTCGGTGTTGACGGCTGCCGTCTGGGGTCGGTGTTGACTGCTGCCGTGTGGGGGTCGGTGTTGACTGCTGCCGTAGAAATAACTGTGTGCTTGTGTCTTTTTATTGAGCAATAACTCCTCCGTGACAGTGCAGGGCCGCCGCCACCATTTCCCCAGCACGGGATTTACCCCTTCACGACCACCTTCAGCAGCCTCACGCCCTAAGGACGGGTCAGGCTTTAAACATGTTGCACTCCTGAGCTTCAGGAAGGATATTGTGTGTGCCTCTCTACTCTCTTAAATGTAATTAACTATATGAGAAAATCATTTTGAAGCTATGGAGTGACTCGAACCTGCGTTCTGGTGAGTCCCAGACACCTGCCTTAACCTCAATCAATAGCCTCAAAATGATTTTCTCATTAATATATCAGGCTATTGGGATTTTTTTTGTGATTAAGTATATGTGGTTGATGGATCGAGCTTTGGGAAGACTTACTTTTTAAATATATACTCAGGTGGGTACAGGATCAGACTACTACTATAAGAGCCTATTAGAGCTTTCCTTTACCATAGCTGATGGTAAAGCCGGTTACCGGTTAGCCTTACTGGTAAGGCTTTACCGGTAAGCCTTACCCATTAGTTTCCCTTGGAGCACGAGCTGGCAGTCGAAACAACCAGGTACCTATTTATTGCTGGGTGAATAGTTAAAGATTTGTGCCTAGTCAATCCATCCTGTCTAGGACTGGATCGTAGATTATATGGGGGGTGAGGCAAGTGAGCCACAGCGCCGCCAGTCGCCGTCTCCAGGTACCTGAGGGTAGTGCTCACGTTGGCTTGTGTGGCAGAGTCTGCTAAATGTGTTCCTCCTCTGACCTGAGATTTGTGCTCCTCGACTCCCAAGTCTTTATCCTTGCACCATGGAGGAATCTGCCTCACCATTATTTTCTGGTGCTGGAGTTTTATCTCTGCTGTTCCCTTCGGGAGTTTTCAGTTATCTAGGAGCGATGTTTCTAAAGACATGAAGACTTTAGCAATGCATCACAGTTTCTCCTGACACTGTGTATCTCAGACTGCCTCCTTGGCTTTGAGTTTGTTTAATTGCTCCCACGTTTCTACTAGTTTCCTCTCAAATTTCTCAGTTATTCCGTGTTTCCTACAGTGATATCTCTTATTGGTCAACGCTTTACCACAGTCGGGTATGAGTGAGCGTCTGCGCCTGCTGGACACTGTCTGTCCCTTCAACATTGTCCTCGTGTGTGGCCACCTGTCCTGCTGCGCCTCGCTTGCTTCGTCCCCACCATCATCTTCCTTGTGTGACTTCGCTAATTTCCAATTGGTAGACTTATTAATGCTTTTAAATGTGCACACTGTGTGTGTGCGTGCGTGCGTGCGTGCGTGCGTGTGTGTGTGTGTGCGCGCGTGCGTGCGCGCGTGCGTGCGCGCGTGCGCGCGTGTGTGTGTGTGTCCCTCCCCACCCCACGAGAAGCAAGGAGCACAGCATCATTCCTGGTCAGGAAGTAAGGTCAGCGCTCCTTTGCACCGCTGTCAGAGTAGTGTGCTGTGTACAGCTGCACACTGTACAGAGAAGTGGGGTTCGTGTCTCATCACGGCTTCACAGTGACCCACCACAACCACCGCGGCCCCACCACTATGACGTGAGAGCAGCATGCACTTCTAGGTGTGTTGTGGCGGTCCCTGGTGCTCTCCACACTGCTAACATCACACACCCGTCCTACTATTTATTTATATATAGTTGTTACGTTCATGTGAAGCCACCATCACACATGGCGTCTCGGGCAGGTCCTTAATCCTAATTTTCCCCGGAATACGACCCGCTAAATCGTTTTAACAACCAGGTACCCATTCACTGCTGGGTGAGCAGAGGCTACAGTTAAGGATTGGCACCCAGTCAATCCTCCCCGGCCCAGGACACGAACCCAGGCCAAAGCGGTCGCAAAACGCCAGGGGAGTGTGTTACCACTGCGTCACGGGGACTTTTGGCTACTACGCCGGCTACCATGACTCTTGTATGTGTTACTGTCATGCATGCTTGTCATTCATTGTTTTGGGTATGATATATCATGCGGGACATTTAGGCCCCCTACCCCCCTCCCTTGCTCCTCCTCCACCCCCCCTACCCCAACCTCAACTTCCCCCTTCCAGAGCCCTGCCTCACCTTGCACCACCTCCCCCCCCCCCCCCCCCCGACCCAGTCGTAAAGCTGTGCTTTACGATTTGATAACATTTAGTGTTTGGCAGGGGGGGGGGGGGGTGAGGGAGGGAGGGGTTGTTGGATTTAATGATGTTGTGTTCGTGGTGTGTAAATGATGGCCGGGTTGTTGTGGTGGTGGTTATCATGCCGCTTCTCCAACGCTCTCTACCTCTCTCACTTCCGTCCACTGCTCTCTACCTCTCCCACTTCCGTCCACTGCTCTCTACCTCTCCCACTTCCGTCCACTGCTCTCTACCTCTCCCACTTCCGTCCACTGCTCTCTACCTCTCCCACTTCCGTCCACTGCTCTCTACCTCTCTCACTTCCGTCCACTGCTCTCTACCTCTCTCACTTCCGTCCACTGCTCTCTACCTCTCCCACTTCCGTCCACTGCTCTCTACCTCTCCCACTTCCGTCCACTGCTCTCTACCTCTCCCACTTCCGTCCACTGCTCTCTACCTCTCTCACTTCCGTCCACTGCTCTCTACCTCTCTCACTTCCGTCCACTGCTCTCTACCTCTCCCACTTCCGTCCACTGCTCTCTCCCTCTCCCACTTCCGTCCACTGCTCTCTACCTCTCCCACTTCCGTCCACTGCTCTCTACCTCTCCCACTTCCGTCCACTGCTCTCTACCTCTCCCACTTCCGTCCACTGCTCTCTACCTCTCCCACTTCCGTCCACTGCTCTCTACCTCTCCCACTTCCGTCCACTGCTCTCTACCTCTCCCACTTCCGTCCACTGCTCTCTACCTCTCCCACTTCCGTCCACTGCTCTCTACCTCTCCCACTTCCGTCCACTGCTCTCTACCTCTCCCACTTCCGTCCACTGCTCTCTACCTCTCCCACTTCCGTCCACTGCTCTCTACCTCTCCCACTTCCATCCAGCACAATGTCCCACGATCCAGCCCGTCCTCTCAAGCATTCACAACGTCACTAAACTGATGTAGTAAATTACAGGGCCAACTCGCTCTATATCTGTGTGTGCAAGCAGGATAAGCAAGGGTGTGGGTGTTCCCGAGGGGGGTGGAGGGTTAAGGCTCTGCGCCAACACATGAGCTTTATGGATCGTCAGCCGGCTGACGGGGGTGTCAAGCCGGGTCGTATACTCCACCTCCGCAGCTCCACGTCGCTTGTCTTCCCCCTCCCCACCTTACCTCCCCCCCCATTACCTCCCCCCCCCCCATTACCTCCCCCCCCCATTACCTCCCCCCCCCATTACCTCCCTCCCCTCCCCTTACCTCCCTCCCCTCCCCTTACCTCCCTCCCCTCCCCTTACCTCCCTCCCCTTCCCTTACATCCCTCCCCACCTCTCATAAACTGGGCCCTCGCTCTCGTTAAAGTGGCCTCATCTTCCTCGGCATATACCAGCATAAGAAGTTTGGACGTAGACTGAGGCGTTCTGCCCGTGTGTGTGTGTGTGTGTGTGTGTGTGTGTGTGTGTGTGTGTGTGTGTGTGTGTGTGTGCGTGCGTGCGTGCGTGCGTGCGTGCGTGTGTGTGTGTGTGTGTGTGTGTGTGTGTGTGTGTGTGTGTGTGTGCGCGTGCGTGTGCGTGCGTGAGTGCCGGTGGTAGCCTAGTATCCTCCCCCCCCTCCTGTGGTACTTCTAGGTGAGCTGCGACACAAGTCTCTGCTTCATCTCATTACTCGCACAATGTTTTCCACCATGTTATATATGGTCTGGCGGGAGAGGATTACTGAAGACTTTGTATCATTATATACACATACAGTCTACAAATACGTTGTACATATGTACCTGGCCTGCTGTAAACCTAGAACATGTATGTGCACGTTGGGCCTAGAATGTACACAGGTTCTAAATTTTAAATGAAACTGGAATCTATATATTGTGAGTTGAGACCGTGCTGGTGGAATGTGTGCGTGGCGTGAGGTGTACTCACCTAGTTGTACTCACCTAGTTGTACTCACCTAGTTGTGTTTGCGGGGGTTGAGCTCTGGCTCTTTGGTCCCGCCTCTCAACCGTCAATCAACAGGTGTACAGATTCCTGAGCCTATCGGGCTCTGTCATATCTACACTTGAAACTGTGTATGGAGTCAGCCTCCACCACATCACCCACTAATGCATTCCATTTGTCAACCACT
Source organism: Procambarus clarkii (assembly GCF_040958095.1). NCBI lineage: Eukaryota > Metazoa > Arthropoda > Malacostraca > Decapoda > Cambaridae > Procambarus > Procambarus clarkii. Next base: position 8,861,920 of record NC_091200.1, on the reverse strand, counting down.
CTGACACTAAAAAAGTTCTTTCTAATATCTCTGTGGCTCATTTGGGCACTCAGTTTCCACCTGTGTTCCCTTGTGCGTGTTCCCCTTGTGTTAAATAGACTGTCTTTATCTACCCTATCAATCCCCTTCAGAATCTTGAATGTGGTGATCATGTCCCCCCTAACTCTTCTGTCTTCCAGCGAAGTGAGGTTTAATTCCCGTATCCTCTCCTCGTAGCTCATACCTCTCAGCTCGGGTACTAGTCTGGTGGCAAACCTTTGAACCTTTTCCAGTTTAGTCTTATCCTTGACTAGATATGGACTCCATGCTGGGGCTGCATACTCCAGGATTGGCCTGACATATGTGGTATACAAAGTTCTGAATGATTCTTTACACAAGTTTCTGAATGCCGTTCGTATGTTGGCCAGCCTGGCATATGCCGCTGATGTTATCCGCTTGATATGTGCTGCAGGAGACAGGTCTGGCGTGATATCAACCCCCAAGTCTTTTTCCTTCTCTGACTCCTGAAGAATTTCCTCTCCCAGATGATACCTTGTATCTGGCCTCCTGCTCCCTACACCTATCTTCATTACATTACATTTGGTTGGGTTAAACTCTAACAACCATTTGTTCGACCATTCCTTCAGCTTGTCTAGGTCTTCTTGAAGCCTCAAACAGTCCTCTTCTGTTTTAATCCTTCTCATAATTTTAGCATCGTCCGCAAACATTGAGAGAAATGAATCGATACCCTCCGGGAGATCATTTACATATATCAGAAACAAGATAGGACCGAGTACAGAGCCCTGTGGGACTCCACTGGTGACCACGCCAATCGGAGGTCTCACCCCTCACCGTAACTCTCTGCTTCCTATTGCTTAGATACTCCCTTATCCACAGGAGCACCTTACCAGCTACACCTGCCTGTCTCTCCAGCTTATGTACCAGCCTCTTATGCGGTACTGTGTCAAAGGCTTTCCGACAATCCAAGAAAATGCAGTCCGCCCAGCCCTCTCTTTCTTGCTTAATCTGTGTCACCTGATCGTAGAATTCTATCAAGCCTGTAAGGCAAGATTTACCCTCCCTGAACCCATGTTGGCGATTTGTCACGAAGTTCCTTCTCTCCAGATGAATGTGTGTTCATGAATGTGTGCGTGGCGTGAGGTGTGTGTTCATGAATGTGTGCGTGGCGTGAGGTGTGTGTTCATGTACCTGGGAAGAGTGCGTGGTGGTACCTGTAGTGTACCTGCACGGTTGGTACGTCACCGGGCCGGTACGCTCACCCCATGTCACCTGGCAACTGTGACAGGACGTAGGCGTCCATCTGCCACTTTCCACCTTCCGGAAGGGAAGGGAAGGTGGAAGAGAATATGCCATGGGATTATCCATATGTGAGTTTGTTTGCTCATTTGTTTCTGCCCGGTGCGGGAATCGAACCCGCGCCACAGAGTTAAGAGTCCTGCGCGCTATCCACGAGGCGAGGCCCCCTGTGTGTGTGCGTGCGTGCGTGTGTGTGTGTGTGTGTGTAATTTTTTTAATTACCTAAGTGTAGTTACAGGATGAGAGCTACGCTCGTGGTGTCCCGTCTTCCCAGCACTCTTTGTCATATAACGCTTTGAAACTACTGACGGTCTTGGCCTCCACCACCACCTCACCTAACTTGTTCCAACCGTCTACCACTCTGTTTGCGAATGTGAATTTTCTTATATTTCTTCGGCATCTGTGTTTAGCTAGTTTAAATCTATGACCTCTTGTTCTTAAAGTTCCAGGTCTCTGGAAATCTTCCCTGTCGATTTTATCAATTCCTGTTACTATTTTGTATGTAGTGATCATATCACCTCTTTTTCTTCTGACTTCTAGTTTTGGCATATTTAATGCCTCTAACCTCTCCTCGTAGCTCTTGCCCTTCAGTTCTGGGAGCCACTTAGTAGCATGTCTTTGCACCTTTTCCAGTTTGTTGATGTGCTTCTTAAGATATGGGCACCACACAACCGCTGCATATTCTAGCTTTGGCCTAACAAAAGTCGTGAACAATTTCTTTAGTATATCGCCATCCATGTATTTAAAAGCAATTCTGAAGTTAGAAAAAGCGTGGCATAGGCTCCTCGCACAATATTCTTTATGTGGTCCTCAGGTGATAGAAAACTATCTAGAACCACCCCTAGATCTCTTTCTTTATCAGAATTCTTTAAAGATTTCTCACATAATATATAGGTTGTATGGGGTCTATGTTCTATTCCACATTCCATAACATGGCATTTATTAACATTAAATTCTATTTACCAAGTGGTGCTCCATATACTTTGTGTGTGTGTGTGTGTGTGTTTGTGTGTGTTTGTGTGTGTTTGTGTGTGTTTGTGTGTGTTTGTGTGTGTTTGTGTGTGTTTGTGTGTGTTTGTGTGTGTGTGTGTGTGTGTGTGTGTGTGTGTGTGTGTGTGTGTGTGTGTGTGTGTGTGTGTGTGTGTGTGTGTTTGTGTGTGTAGTGCGCCGTAGTCGCTACAGTAATTTAAATTTCTAAATTTTGCCCCGAGGGGCGAGTTTATTGGGCAGCGCCACTCATCTTGTGAGTGGACACACCGCCATAGCAGCATGTACAACATTCCCCAATAGGAGGAAAACCCGCTGGGTTGTTTATCCTGTCACTTGTACCCAGACACAGCTGGGACTTGCTTAACTGTCTCAAGTGAACAGCTCCTCAAACAAGAAGATTAACATCTCTCAACCCTTAAAAGCTTACGTTATCTTGCGGGTGCAAAATGTGGAAATCTTAAGACCAGTATCAATATTTGACAAATAGTGTTTTCCTAACTCAAACAATGTGGGGTTTATGATTCTACACACACTTCTGATGTCTCTCAGGTGTTCACATTCACGTAGATAGTGGTCAAGGCGGTGTCCTCCCAGATAAGTGAGTGATAGTGTTGGAGGGGGGGGGGGTGTAGGTGTGACAGGCGGGCCCCGCCTTAAGCAGTGGAGCCGCGGGTGGAGCACGCGCACTGCCTCCCCGCCTGCACGCACGCTTATTCACTCACTCACTCGCTTGCTTGTGTGTGTGAATGTACAGTTTGTGTTTGCAGGATCGAGCTCTTGGACTCCGCCATTCTAACAGTCGGTTGTCACATGTGCGGACATTCGACCTATTTTACTCCGTGATATCTATATCATATATTTGTCTCTAACACCCCCCCCCTTCCCCCCCTCCCCCCCCAGAATGCAGCCCGTACCAGCTGTCTAACTCCCAGGTACCTATATTCTGCTAGGTGAACAGGGGCATCAGACAAGAGAAACTGCCCATTTATTCCCCCCTGGGCGCGTGTGTGTGTGTGTGTGTGTGTGTGTGTGTGTGTGTGTGTGTGTGTGTGTGTGTGTGTGTGTGTGTGTGTGTGTGGGTGGGTGGGACATGACAGGAGAGGAGAGGCGTTTGTGACAGGCGGCACGGGGACAGGAGCTGCGTGACAGTAATGTACACGACCAACGTGCTGTATCAGTTGCTAAGTGTATATTTATACAGATCTCTTATCTCCCTCGGTCTGTGTAACTTGAGGGTGAGGCTGGGGCGGGGGGAGGGGGGGGGGGAGGGTGTCCACGGAGGTTGGTGGTAGGGGTGGGTCAGATGGGAGGGGGAGGAGGAGGGGTGTTTCTTATGTGGTGTTGGTAAGTTTTGTTATCTTACAAAGGGGGGGGGGGTACATGGGCAAAGCAATTACAGAAGTAAAGCGATTACAAGGGACATGGGATTATTTAAGGAGATGAGATTACATGGAAGAGATTACTACAAGGGAGAGGTTCTCATCAAGGAGATGGGATTACACGCTAGAGGCGAGTGCCTACACAGATATACACGGAACACAGATAAACTCAAGCTTATTCAAAACTCTCGAGATAACTGCTGGAGAACGCTGGTTAAAATATATCTTTACTTGATAGTTGTCAGGTTTGACGAGTAGAAGGTTCTCTCTCTCTCTACTCTGGACACACACACACACACACACACACACACACACACACACACACACACACACACACACACACACACACACACACACACAGACCTGGGGAGCGAAGCTGGTAGACGTTATTGACAGGAATTTCCTAACACAGCATGTGAAAGAAGATACTAGGGAAAGAGGAGGGGATACGCCCAGCCTATTAGATCTCATTATCACTCAGAATGTAGAAGACATCGAGCAGTTGGAACATGAAATACCACTAGGAGCTAGTGACCATTGTGTCCTAGCCTTTGACTACATGATGGAGCTTAAAATTGTGACCAAAGGACAAGAGGTCCGGGAAAGGAGACTTGATTACAGAAAAGGGGACTACAGAAGGATAAGGGACTACCTGGGAGAAGTGCAGTGGGAGGAAGAACTTAGAGGAAAAACAGTGCAAGGTATGATGAACCAAGTCATATTGAAATGCAAGGAGGCTGAAGATAGATTTATTCCAACAATAAAGGAAAAAAGCAGGAGGGAATATAATAACCCATGGTTTAATAGACAGTGTCAGGAAGCAAAGGTGAGAAGCAGGAGGGAGTGGAGGAAGTACAGAAGACAAAGGACAGAGGACAACAGGATTAGATGTAACAGAGCTAGGAATGATTACATTAACATAAGACGAGTGTCGGAAAGAAATTATGAGAACGATATTGCAGTCAAAGCGAAAAAGCAACCAAAATTACTACATAGCCATATAAGAAGGAAGATGTCGGTAAATGACCAAGTGACAAGACTGAGGAAAACAGAAGGGGCATATACAGAAAGCGACAAGGAAATCTGCGAGGTACTGAATGCAAAATTCCATGGAGTGTTCACAACCGAGCCTGAGCAGCTCCCATTGTTAGAAGAGATTACCCAAGATGAAAGACTATCGGATATAGAGGTGACAGCAGAGGATGTAATGAAACAGTTGACAACACTGGATGCAAATAAAGCTGTTGGACCAGACAAAGTATCACCGTGGATACTCAAAGAGGCAGCGCAGGCTCTTAGCGTGCCTCTGGCAATGATCTTTAATGAGTCACTTATGTCGGGAGAATTGCCCAGTTGCTGGAAGGAGGCAAATGTCGTACCGATTTTCAAAAAGGGTGATAGGGAGGAGGCACTTAACTACAGACCCGTATCACTGACAAGCATCCCCTGCAAAATACTTGAAAGAATAATTAGGCTAAGACTTGTTGAGCACCTGGAGAGCATTGGGTTTGTAAACAAGCACCAACATGGGTTCTGGACAGGGAAATCATGCCTAACAAACCTTTTAGAATTCTATGATAAAGTAACAAGGATAAGGCAGGACAGAGAAGGCTGGGCAGACTGCATATTTCTTGACTGCCAAAAGGCCTTTGATACGGTACCGCACATGAGACTGCTATACAAACTTGAGAGGCAGGCAGGAGTAAGCGGAAAGGCCCTAGTATGGGTGAAGAACTACCTAACAGGAAGGAGCCAGAGGGTAATGGTAAGGGGCGAAAAGTCGGACTGGCGAACAGTAACAAGTGGAGTACCTCAAGGATCGGTGCTGGGACCAATCCTCTTTCTAATTTACGTAAATGATATGTTTACAGGAGTGGAATCATACATGTCAATGTTTGCAGATGACGCAAAATTAATGAGAAGAGTTGTGACAGACGAGGATTGTAGGATCCTCCAAGAGGACTTAAACAGGCTGCAGAGATGGTCAGGGAAATGGCTACTGGAGTTTAACACCAGTAAATGTAAAGTTATGGAAATGGGATCAGGTGACAGGAGACCAAAGGGACAGTACACAATGAAGGGGAACAGCCTACCTGTAACGATTCGAGAAAGAGACCTGGGAGTGGATGTGACACCTAATCTAACTCCTGAGGCACATATAAATAGGATAACGACAGCAGCGTACTCTACACTTTCGAAAATTAGAACTTCATTCAGAAACCTAAATGAGGAAGCTTTTAGGGCGCTTTACACTGCCTACGTGAGACCCGTCTTAGAGTATGCCGCGCCATCATGGAGCCCCCACCTGAAGAAACACATAAAGAAACTGGAGAAGGTTCAGAGGTTTGCGACGAGGCTTGTCCCAGAGCTACGAGGGATGGGATATGAAGAGCGGCTGAAGGAACTGAACCTTACGACACTAGAGAAAAGAAGGGAGAGAGGAGATATGATAGGGACATATAAAATACTCAGGGGAATTGACAAAGTGGAAATAGATGAAATGTTCACACGTAATAATAACAGAACGAGGGGACATGGGTGGAAACTGGAAACTCAGATGAGTCAGAGACGTTAGGAAGTTTTCTTTTAGCGTGAGAGTAGTAGAAAAATGGAATGCACTTGGGGAACAGGTTGTGGAAGCAAATATTATTCATACTTTTAAAACTAGGTATGATAGGGAAATGGGACAGGAGTCATTGCTGTAAACAACCGATAGCTAGAAAGGCGGGATCCAAGAGTCAATGCTCGATCCTGCAAGCACATATAGGTGAGTATATAGGTGAGTACACTCACACACTCACACACTCACACACTCACACTCTTCCTTTAGGAACGACGACTCAAACACACGCATGAAAATACATCAGATAATTAACATTGGACCTGGGCTAATTGTAGTACATTATAATGCTGCTTACCCGGCCCCTACAACCCCGCACTCTCAGGCTGGCAGATGCAACCACGTACTCACCTAATTGTACTTGCGGGGGTTGAGCTCTGGCTCTTTGGTCCCGCCTCTCAACTGTCAATCAACTGGTGTACAGATTCCTGAGCCTACTGGGCTCTATCATATTGACATTTGAAACTGTGTATGGAGTCAGCCTCCACCACATCACTTCCTTGTGCATTACATTTATTAACTACTGACACTGAAAAAATTCTTTCTAACGTCTCTGTGGCTCATCTGGGTACTAAGTTTCCACCTGTGTCCCCTTGTTCGTGTCCCACCCGTGCTGAAGAGTTTGTCTTTGTCACCCTGTCAATTCCCCTGAGAATTTTGTAGGTGGTTATCATGTCTCCCCTTACTCTTCTGTTTTCCAGGGATGTGAGGTTTAGCTCCTTTAGCCTTTCCTCGTAGCTCATTCCTCTCACTTCCGGGACGAGCCTGGTGGCATACCGCTGGATCTTCTCTAACTTTGTCTTGTGTTTAACTAGGTATGGACTCCAGGCTGGAACTGCATACTCCAGGATTGGTCTTACATAAGTGGTATACAGGGTCCTGAACGATTCCTTACACAAGTTTCTAAAGGCAGTTCTTATGTTGGCCAGTCTAGCATATGCCGCTGATGATATCCTTTTTGATGTGGGCCTCTGGGGACAGGTTCGGTGTAATATCAACCCCCAGATCCTTCTCTCTATTTGACTCTTGCAGGATTTCACCTCCCAGATGGTACCTTGTGTTCAACCTCTTGCTCCCTTCGCCTAATTTCATTACCTTACACTTTCCTGAGTTAAACTTTAGCAGCCATTTTCTAGACCATTCCTCCAGTTTATCCAGGTCATCCTGTAGTCTTTGGGGTGCCCCAGTGGTGGTGGTGGGAGATGCAAGCACGTGCCCCAGTGGTGGTGGTGGGAGATGCAAGCACGTGCCCCAGTGGTGGTGGTGGGAGATGCAAGCACGTGCCCCAGTGGTGGTGGTGGGAGATGCAAGCACGTGCCCCAGTGGTGGTGGTGGGAGATGCAAGCACGTGCCCCAGTGGTGGTGGTGGGAGATGCAAGCACGTGCCCCAGTGGTGGTGGTGGGAGATGCAAGCACGTGCCCCAGTGGTGGTGGTGGTGGGAGATGCAAGCACGTGCCCCAGTGGTGGTGGTGGGAGATGCAAGCACGTGCCCCAGTGGTGGTGGTGGGAGATGCAAGCACGTGCCCCAGTGGTGGTGGTGGGAGATGCAAGCACGTGCCCCAGTGGTGGTGGTGGTGGTGGGAGATGCAAGCACGTGCCCCAGTGGTGGTGGTGGTGGTGGTGGGAGATGCAACCACGTGCCCCAGTGGTGGTGGTGGTGGTGGGAGATGCAACCACGTGCCCCAGTGGTGGTGGTGGTGGTGGGAGATGCAGCCACGTGCCCCAGTGGTGGTGGTGGTGGTGGGAGATGCAACCACGTGCCCCAGTGGTGGTGGTGGTGGGAGATGCAACCACGTGCCCCAGTGGTGGTGGTGGTGGTGGTGGGAGATGCAACCACGTGCCCCAGTGGTGGTGGTGGTGGTGGTGGGAGATGCAACCACGTGCCCCAGTGGTGGTGGTGGTGGTGGTGGGAGATGCAACCACGTGCCCCAGTGGTGGTGGTGGGAGATGCAACCACGTGCCCCAGTGGTGGTGGTGGTGGTGGTGGGAGATGCAACCACGTGCCCCAGTGGTGGTGTTGGTGGGAGATGCAACCACGTGCCCCAGTGGTGGTGGTGGGAGATGCAACCACGTGCCCCAGTGGTGGTGGTGGTGGTGGGAGATGCAACCACGTGCCCCAGTGGTGGTGGTGGTGGTAGTGGGAGATGCAGCCACGTGCCCCAGTGGTGGTGGTGGTGGGAGATGCAACCACGTGCCCCAGTGGTGGTGGTGGTGGGAGATGCAACCACGTGCCCCAGTGGTGGTGGTGGTGGTGGTGGGAGATGCAACCACGTGCCCCAGTGGTGGTGGTGGTGGTGGGAGATGCAACCACGTGCCCCAGTGGTGGTGGTGGTGGTGGGAGATGCAACCACGTGCCCCAGTGGTGGTGGTGGTGGTGGTGGGAGATGCAGCCACGTGCCCCAGTGGTGGTGGTGGTGGTGGGAGATGCAGCCACGTGCCCCAGTGGTGGTGGTGGTGGTGGTGGTGGGAGATGCAGCCACGTGCCCCAGTGGTGGTGGTGGTGGTGGGAGATGCAGCCACGTGCCCCAGTGGTGGTGGTGGTGGTGGGAGATGCAGCCACGTGCCCCAGACAGCATGAATGAGGATAAGCGTGTGTCCCAGCGGACGAGGGCTAATTGAGAAAAGTAATGAAGTTGAGTACAAGAGTGGAGGAGAGCGGGTGGGCGGGGGACAAGGACAGCAGCCGCGGGTCCCAGAGGGCCGGGTGGTGGGCGGGAGCGCACGTGGCCGCTGACTACATGAGAGGAATGACGTGTTGCGTGTCCCAGAGGAAGCAGGCAGCCGGTGGGTCCCCGGCGGGCGAGTACCCCGGCGGGCGAGTACCCCGGCGGGCGAGTACCCCGGCGGGCGAGTACCCCGGCGGGCGAGTCCCCGGCGGGCGAGTCCCCGGCGAGTGGGTCTCCAGCGGGTGAGTCCCCAGCCTCATGAGAGGGA
>NC_091200.1:8820200-8847700 GCF_040958095.1 Procambarus clarkii | reverse complement strand
AATATGTACTTGTGAAAGTATGGAGGTGTTCAGATCATCCCGGGTTATGTTCGGAATGTTCAAGTTTCCCAGGGAGTATTGTATTGTATAATTTATTGCTTCATTAATCCATTTTGATTTATATTATATAAATATCTCTACATTGGAAACTTCATTGGGTGCATCATATGTATGGATTACTATTGATAACTGTGCGGTGATGTTCTTAGCGTCCTGCTGTAGGTGAAGTTTGGTTGTGGTAGCCGCCAAGTAATGGGGAATGACTCCGTGTGTCGAGGCGGGGCCACAGTACCAACACTCGTTGTCTATATTACTGTTGTGTGACTTGATGTGCGAGAGAAGGTGCGGTGAGCCACACCTGAGCCTGGTAATACCTGGCAGAAGCTGCCGTAAGACGGGGTTATGGCGCCCGACACCCTGGTTACGGCCCTCATACACCACCACGAGTGCTGCTCACAACCTCGTCCAGAACTGGTTGTTAACACGCCTCGGGTCACCTTCCTTATTGTGTGTTATACGCTATATGATGTCTGCCTCCCCCACACACCTGTGACACACCTGTGACACACCTCTCCGACACCTCTCCACACCCGTGACACACCTCTCCGACACCTCTAACACACCCGTGACACACCTCTCCGACACCTCTAACACACCCGTGACACACCTCTCCGACACCTCTAACACACCCGTGACACACCTCTCCGACACCTCTAACACACCCGTGACACACCTCTCCGACACCTCTAACACACCCGTGACACACCTCTCCGACACCACCTCTCCTTACGCTCCGACCAACCAATGCCAATTTTATGAACGGAATAATTAAAGAAACTGATATTCCCATTGATCTGACCTGGCAGGTCCTATTGATATATATCCACCCGAATTCATTCATATATATATCTAGCCTACGCTTGAAATAATCAGGTGATCTCACATCTATTATGTTACCCGGTAATCTGTTCCATAAATTAACATCCTTGCTTCTAAACCAGTATTTACCCAGGTCATTCCTAATTCTAAACTTATCCAATTTATATACATTGTTTCGTGTTCTATTTTCTATTTATATATTTAATAACTTATTAATAGTCGCCTTGTTGTGCCTGTTCATGCATTTGTTCACTTGAGTCATGTAACCTCTAACTCCTCGCGTTTCTGGGGAGTGTAAATTAAGCTTTTAAATTTGTCTGCATATGAAAGATGGAATTTAAACATAAACAGTAATCTTGGGGCACGCGTTTAGGGCATTACCTGTCCAGGTGTTCCTTCAACAGGGCTGTAATTCATACGTTAGACTGCGAGCAGCGGCGTCTAATAGTCTGGTTGATAAGACCACCAACCAGGAGGCCAGGTTAGAGACCGGGCCACAAGGACACTGATCCTGGGAACTACCTCCAGGCAACCTCAGGGTTATGGGCAAGGTGAGGTAATCATTAGGAGAGAGCACAAAACCTTTACGACTGTGTAGCACTTGGAAAGGACGAGGATAATGATTTGTGGACAGAAGAGAGTGAAGGTTATGGGCAAGAAAGAGGTGGTTGGGGGGGGAAGACTTGTAGGGTGGCAGGAGGACAGAGACGTCAACACTGGATCATCACGAAGAGAAGGAAGTTTAGTCTGGGTAAAGAGTATCAGGATGGAGAGAAGGCTTTCTCTCCATCCTGATAACACCATAACACTTTAACAGAATAGGACTAAAGAAGCTGTCTTACCGCCAACAGTTCAGTGAGGACAAGTCACGTGTTGTGAGAGACACTACAAAAACCTCTGCTCCTCCTAACACTCCACACACACAACTTGCCATCACTTGTAGTAAGTCCTCAAATATGTATATAATTTACATGATTTGTCTCAAAATTCCTTTCCATTCTGCTCGGTACTAATTAGCCAAACTGATTTGGGACTGTCTTTTGATGATTATCATTATCCGGTCATTTCTTGAAGGTCTGTATTGAATATGCGCCTACGATATCAGAGGGCAATTTATTCCCATGTTCCGTAACTTTTGGCAAACTACAATTCTGAATTTAGTATTCAGGTCAAAGGGAATTTTCCTTTGCGATGTATCCTGTTGACTTTCAGCCTACAACTCTAATGTACAAACAACAACTGTTGTTTCCTCTTAACAAAAAACAATGTTTATCTACCCAGTTTTATTATACTACACAATTCCTACAATATAATTCCGCGATTAATGAAATCATGTGGGGGAGTTCCTAAGAGTTTTCATGGCTTGATTATCCATAAAATCTATATTGTGGGTGGAGTTCATCCAGTTGTTTAGCCTGACACAAGCGGAACCAGCGGTATTACAACTAGCTACCAGTACATTAAAAACATTGGAGGAGGAATAATATTCTGTGATTCAAAGTCTGTTCTTCAAGCAATCGAAAACTTCTGGAAGATCGACAGCAAGAACCTCATACTACCAATTATAAATGATCTAATCGCAGCACAGAGTAAAGGGTCTCGAATCTCCTTTGTATGGATACCATCACACATAAACATAACCCATCATAATGAGACAGACATTGCAGCCAAGTTAGCGTGTAACAAAGATGAAGTTGAATTAGATCTAAGTATCCCCATCTCTACTGTCAAAACTGTATTGGTCCAAACACTCAGGTCTGATAGGAAAGAAATTACTGACCCAAAACGTCCTGAAAGTATTAGTATAAAAAGCTATGATTTGTTCAGATCTGAAACCTATATCTGTGGGCAGCACAAAACGTCGACCAGAATGTGCGACACAGTGGTTGCCAGGATCAGGTTGGGTTACCGTTACCTGTGGCAGGTGGCTACAGGTGACGGGTCTCCCAATCCTGCGCACTCCAGTTGCAAACTCTGTGAGCAGGAACTACGGCATGATCTCCCACACTACATCACCGAATGCCCAGTTATCAGACCATTCAGACCAGTTGGCATGAGGTACCTGGAGCTTTGCAATTACTTTATTCACTCTCGTGTTCTTGAAGATATCCTCATAGTGTACCCAAAATTTGCCAGTGCCGGCTACTGAACATATGGCCCTGTATGACTAACCATCCTGTGTGATGGGGACTTTTAGCACCACGTAGTTAGCCTTTTGACACACTGTACTCCCCTTCATATAGCCTAGGGCAGCTGCACAGATGCAGATATACCTAATGTATTAATAAAAAAAATATAAATCCATATTGTACCGTTTATTATCCATCTGCGCCGTCAAAAATCAGTTGAGAATCGCACCAATATGGGGTGTGTGTACCAACATGGAATATGTGACGTAATGTAATATCGGTGGATATGGAATGTGCTCCATTATAGATGCTGCGCTGACTGGCGAGAGTATTTGTGAATCCTGTGACGTGTTAGCAAGTCCTGTGAGCGGGCAGGGCGGGACGTGTTGACACGCTTTCTAATACCTGATGTACCTGTTCACCTTGCAGTAAATAGGTACTTGCGACTTGGTCAACTGTTGCGTGTCACATGGCTAGGGGCCCCTTGGTGTGGATTAACATCTTCCTGTCACTGACAGTGGTGTACCGTCTTGTGACAGACGGGGACAGTCAAGACGGGACACAAACAAACGGTAATAATGACAGGCAGATAAGAGACATAAACAAAAGTGAAATATAGTCTGGAAGGAAGAGAGAAATACACGAGGTAAAGAGAGAGGTCCAGATACAGGAGTATGAATGAGAGGAGAATGAGGAGGTAGTTGTGGACTTAATGAGGCAGCAGTGACAGGTGTGGAGACACAGGGCAAGGAAGCGTGTGTATAGAGGTAGTGGTGCAGGTGTGGGTCGAGGCCGCTGCACCCGCCACTCTCACTAATGGAACTAACTCGCCAACTTCACACCCTCACAGTCTCTTCACTCCACAAGAAAATACTATTTTTTTTATTAAAGTGCCTTTTTATCAATAAACTTTATTCTCAGAGACACGTTAACCACACACTGGCAAATGCACCAGAGAAACTCCTGAGTCAGAAATTAAAGGAAACAAAACTTGGAGTAGACATATTGACAAGACTGTCACAGGAGTCACACATTAACCCACTACCACGAGCGGCGTGGGACGGAGAGGGTGAGGCTGTGCTGGCGGTGTCAGGGAGGGAGGTGTTGCGTGGGAGGATGTTAGGCCGGTGTACTGTAGCCTGCTGTAAACTATAGGTGCAACCAAGATGAACGCAACAGGTGTTAGAAGAAGCAACAGTTGCAGGCAGAGGCAACAGGTGTGTGTGGGGGTGTGGAGGGGGAGCCAAGGAGTACTGGAGGAGGCGGTGTTTGAGGAAGCAACAGTTGTTAGAATAGTACACAAGGCTGAGGGAGAAAACGTGTAGGAGGAGGAACTAGAAGCAAGAGTATGTGAGAGGGAAGGGAGGGAATTATCGGGGGGAAAGCGCCAAGCCATTACGACTATATAGCACTTGGAAGGGGGTCAGGATAAGGATTTGGGATGGGACGGGGGAAAGGAATGGTGCCCAACCACTTGGCCGGTCGGGGATTGAACGCCGACCTGCATAAAGCGAGACCGTCGCTCTACCGTCCACTCAAAGTGTTTGGACAGAGTATGTGAGAGAGCCACGAGTACTGTCGGGTGGAGGATGGTGAGAAGGGTGGTGGAGGAGACCTGGAGAGTGGCCCTCCAGGCAGCTGGAGGTGAGGCTCCACATCCGGATTGAAAATAAGCACAACTTTCGGAACATAACCTTAAATTGCAGTAAGATGAATATTTACCAATTAGCATTCTTTTCAATTTCCCGAGAGCATGGGGCCGGGAGCTAGTGTCCAACCAAGGGGGCGTGTTTTAAACTAATTCGTGAGAAAGAGAGAGTCGTGTATGGGCAGGTGGTGGTGTCAGCGGTGGTGGCGACAGATGGGAGGGCGGCCAGAGGGGAGCTAGATGTCTGAATCTGTTATCCCTGGAGTAATTATCCTCACTGGAGAGTAACTAATGAGCGGAGGGAGTCTGGTCCATCTCTGCCCAGATGGTCCACGGGTCATTGTGGTGAGGGGCGGGGGTGGGTGGCCAGGGTTGGGGTGCCCTGGGGGAGGGGGGAGAGTTACAGTGCCAGCAGCGTCCAGCCTCAGTGATGGTTCTGTGGTGCAGTAACTACACCATCCACGAGGTGAACAGTGACACCTGTCACTTCCCTCACTTGAGTTAACCCAACAGTTCTTTACACACTCACCCGGGTCTACCAACGCCTGCCTTCACCTTGGCACTGCTGGGTGAAGGAATGTTTGTGCTGTGCCAACCACAGCTGACAGTGCTGTTAGTACATATAAGCATTAACAAAATCTTAACAAATGTGCATATAGTTATACCAGGTAGCCTGGAGAAGGCTGTTGCTGCCTGGCTGCGTGTTGACGTGGGAGGCCATCTTCCCCCTGTTGTGCGTGTGAACTCCGTGGGCCTGGAGTTCACTGGTCGTGCTGGATATCCGGAAGTCGAGATGGTTGTGTGTGACATGCTCCGTATCCCAGTGATGGCTATCTACGGTGTTGAGCTTGTAACTGCCCCCCGGGTTGTTCTCAAGCTCGTGGGGGAGGAGGAATACCGTGACTTCCTCCGACGTTACGAGGGGCGTTCGTTGCCGATGCCGGGTGGTGCCGGCTCTGTGTCAATTTCGGACCGTAGTGGTGCCCTGACTTATGTCAGTGAGCATGGGGCGCCCATGGAGATTCCCGAAGAACTCCTCCGGCGTTACTTCGGGAGGTTTGGAGCTGTTGTAAGTGTGCGGTTGCTCCTCCTGCTGTCGATGCTGTGGGTGCTGGCCGTGGTGTCGTCATGGTGCTGAAGAAGGATGCCCGACGTGAGGGGTCCCAGCGGGCGCATCATCCCGTGGGTATAGTGAGGTGGCCTGTGTGGAGCCCGAGGTGGGTCCTAGTGAACGCGCTGGTGCGCAGCCCTGTGCGCCCCCCTGTGTGCCTCTGAGTGCGCAGTCTTGTACCAGGGCCCCCCTAGAATGGACCCCTTTCCTATCGTCTTGGCCTCCGGGGTCGTGCATACTTTTTCCTCTGTGCGTTTTCACGTAATTCAGCGCGTGCTCCCAGTTCCGTGGGATCCTACTTGCGTTTGGGTTCTGCGAGGACGGTGTTTTATCCAGGGTGTGCCGGACTTAATGCCTCGGCCAGATGTGGCTTAGGGTCTTCAGGTTCCGGAGAACGCCCAGTTGCCTTGGGAGGCGTATTGTATACGGTTCCCGGCATCTCAGTATCCGGGAAAGTATCAGTAGTCCGTGCTCTGTTTGCCCGGTGCCTGCGTGCAGGGGGGTGCCGTTGTGTGGGTGCGCGCGTGTGGGTGTGCGCGTGTGGGTGTTTCCTCTTGGCTCCTGTGTGGGCCTGTTCTATAGCCTGTATTTACTTTATGTATATACTTTGTGTTTTTTTGTATGCATTGTTTTGTATTGCAGTTTGCCACATTGTCTTGTTACTGGTGCTTCATGGTCCTGTTTTGCTGTCGGCGTTTGAGGCCGGTGGTTATGTGCTTTGTTACTGTGTAATTTTTCTGTTTATTTACTTCATGTTCTGCTTTGCTGTCGGTCCTTCAGGCCGGTGCTTCTATGTTTGATTTGATGACTGTTACTATGTTTTGTTTGTCTTTCTTTGCTTGCATGTTTATATTGTATTTAATTGCATGCGTGCATGTAAAAATAAAAATAATAAAAAAAGGTAGCCTGGAGGAGTTGAACACATCAATATATTCTTCCTTCTTGAGGTTATCTGGAGATGATTTCGCGGCTTAGCGTCCCCGCGGCCCGGTCCTCGACCAGGCCTTCCTTGGGGGGGGGGGGGGTGTTTTTGTTACACATCCCCAGGAAGCAACTCGTAACAGCTGTCTAACTCACAGGTACCTATTTACTGCTAAGTGAACAGGCATATCAGGGTGAAATAAACCCTGCCCATTTGTTTCCGCCTTCACCGGGGATCGAACCTGGAACCTCAGGACTACGAATCCGAAGCACTGTCCACTCAGCCGTCATGCCCCTTCCCTTCACATTTTCCCTGGGAATCCAATTGTTCATGAGAATCCCTTTTTTCTGAAGAGAATTCGCTCCGGCGTCGAATCCCATTTTCCGTGGTGTGTGATGTGTAATGAGGTGCGGGTCTGAAGATTGGGCAGTCGATACTGACCACTGTTTGGTGCCTGGCCCCCCCCCCCCCCCCACACACACACACACTGTAATTACCTGTGTGTAGTTACAGGTTGAGAGCTACGCTCGTGGTGTCCCGTCTTCCCAGCACTCTTTGTCATATAACGCTTCCAGGTCTCGGGGAAGATTTCCCGAGACCTGGAACTTTAAGAACAAGAGGTCATATATTTAAACTAGCTAAACACAGATGCCGAAGAAATATAAGAAAATTCACTTTCGCAAACAGAGTGGTAGATGGTTGGAACAAGTTAGGTGAGAAGGTGGTGGAGGCCAAGACCGTCAGTAGTTTGAAAGCGTTATATGACAAATATTAGAGGGGCTGGTCCCAAACCTTCACACAGAAATAACATCACATGAGACCAGGAGGCATGGCAGGATGTGCAGAATACCCCCGTTGAAGAGCAGAGGTGCAACAGGTACTCTGAGAGAGAACTCTATCAACATCAGAGGCCCGAGACTGTTCAACACGCTTCCACTACACATAAGGGACATAACTGGCAGACCCCTCACACTGTTCAAGAGAGTACTGGATAAGCACCTCCAAAGGATACCTGATCAACCAGGCTGTGACTCATACGTCAGGCTGCGAGCAGCCGCGTCCAACAGCCTGTTGACCAGTCCAGCAACCAGGCGGCCTGGTCGACGACCGGGCCGCGGGGACGCTAAACCCCGAAAGCACCTCAAGGTAAGGTGCGAGAAATAAATATATATTAGATATTATAGAGACAAAAGCAATAGGTCGGGAGTCAGAACATTAGACATTCTTTCTATGGTTAGAAAGGCGGGGTCCAAGAGCTTGATACTGCAGGCACAGGTAGTAAAAACACACTAGGTGAGTACACAGGTGATGGCATGACTTACTACACCTTACACAGCTCTATATTTCTTGCAAATATTTCTTCTGTATTTCTTTCCATTGTGAATCTATATAATGCAGTTCAGGACCTATTTCTAAATGACTTAAAACAAAAGGATTTAATTATTTTTTCAATAATGTATTTGCGTGTGATACTGGAGTGAAGTGATTGGTCGGCCGGTCGGCCGAGCGGACAGCACGCTGTACTTGTGATCCTGTGGTCTTGGGTTCGATCCCAGGCGCCGGCGAGAAACAATGGGCAGTTTCTTTCACCCTATGCCCCTGTTACCTAGCAGTAAAATAGGTACCTGTGTATTAGTCAGCTGTCACGGGCTGCTTCCTGGGGGTGGAGGCCTGGTCGAGGACCGGGCCGCGGAGACACTAAAAAAGCCCCGAAATCATCTCAAGATATCAAGATAATCTCAAGATAGTCACCCGCCGGGCTCCCGAAGGTCACGTCCGCGTCTCCGTTACTCTCAGCCTCCTGAGAGAGTAAAGGCTTAACTTATGTTGGTGAATATGTGTTTTATAGTTATCTTGGCGACTGTTGCCTAGTGACGCTGAGATGCACCAGTGAGTTTATGATAAGATCATTGCGCAGTGCAACGTTACAAGGATCAATAGTTCTCCTTCAACCACATCCTTTCACTCGCGGGGTTTTTATGAGTGCGCTGATTGGCCAACTATCACAAGGGAGGAAGGGGAAGCTTTGATGACATTGTGGGGCGACTGGAAGAGCGTCCCGGCATGAATGCCTCAAAGGGTGGCTGGTATGAACAAGATGCGTCCCCTGCAAATGTCGCTCCAACTACCACAGCCTTTACATGCGCTCAAAACCCCAAGTCTTCACCATTTACTAAAATAATTAAAGCATTCATTGAACATCATAGCGGGCGTGTATTTACATACCAGCCGCCTTGCCCGCCTCAATGGTTCTGTGCTGCAGACTCCCGCCCCAGCTGACCAAATATTATCGCGACACAAAAGCTGTAATATGCGTTTTGTATTTATCTCGCGTCGTCTGTATCGTGCGCCATCTGTACCTTGCGTCACATGTACCTTGCGTCATCTGTACCGTGCGTCACCTGTACCGTGCATCACCTGTACGGTGCATCACCTGTACCGTGCGTCACATGTACCTTGCGTCACCTGTACCGTGCGTCACATGTACTTTGCGTCACCTGTACCGTGCATCACCTGTACCGTGCATCACCTGTACGGTGCATCACCTGTACCGTGCGTCACTTGTACCGTGCGTCATGTGTGCTATGCGCCAAGTGTCTGTTCCATGCATTCACGATTGTAACACAGTATATAATTAGCGATTGTATCGCTAATTAACTGTACCATGCGCCGAGTGCCTGTTAATATTAAAATAAATTTTAATATTTATGTAATTAATATTCGGATTTTGAAAACCTTTAAATGTTGTTTTACTTCAAATTAATATTTTACTTCAACTAAGAAATGAAATTACATTTTTTTACCTACGATCTGCATTAACTGGGAATTCACTAATTTGCTCAAACTCAACTCACTAAATTACAATTTATTATTATAACTTATCTCATTATAATTAGATCGCTTATTTTCTCATCTCTCATCTTCTTGAGAAGATTTCGGGGGCTTAGCGTCCCGCGGCCCGGTCCTCGATCAGGCCTCCTTTTTGTTACACACCCCCAGGAAGCAGCCCGTAGCAGCTGACTGACTCCCAGGTACCTATTTACTGCTAGACAACAGGGGCATCTGGGTGAAAGAAACAGTTTGCCCATTTGTCTCCGCCTCCACCGGGGATCGAACCCGGAATCTCAGGACAACGAATCCGAAGCACTGTCCACCCAGCTGTCAGGCGCCCCGTAAAATCACTCATCACTTTAAATCTTAAACTGAAATTTGACTGGGACAAGGAAATTTGCTCATAGTATTAATTCGCCTAAATATATCTCACAAGTGGGAAGAATTTACAACCCCAAGTACATTATACAAGGAATATCTTAAGTGAATTAGGTAATAAAGGCCACCAGATCAATGTTTATGAGTGGGATTGAGTGGTTATAGATAGGAGCTGCCTCGTATGGGCCAATAGGCCTTCTGCAGTTACATTTGTTCTTATGTTCTTATGTTACTGATGAGGTTGGCTCGCCACACCTTAAGGCGCTCTACATTGACATTATTGCTGGCCTCCACTACGGGCTCACCATAGCCCGTGCTACTTGGAACTTGTTTCGAGTAGCTGAATCTATAACAACAACAACAACATGGCCTCCTTACCCCCCCCCCCCTGGGATGATCCCACGGGTCCTCCTCACCCCATCTACCTGGTACGTGGCCCATGGAAACCCAAGACAAGGAGTGAGGGTTGGGACGAGGAAGGTAGTGAAGGACAAGGGTGAGGGGGTGCTTGTGAGGGAGGAAGTATCTCATAACGTGGAGGAAGGGAGCAAGCAGCTCCCCCCACCCCCCCCACCCCACACCTAGAGCACCAACATTACTTCCGACGGAAACAATAGACCTTTTCGGGCTATTCATGCCCTTACCACCTTTTGGGTGGCTTAATCTTGTTCAATCAATCAATAGACCTTAACAACATTGACAGTGAGCGCCGCCTTAGGAGACGCATAAGCATCGTAGAGGGTCCGTCTAATTACTCATCGCTACCTATCATTACTTAAGTAAGGAGAAATATGATATATTTACTCACTATAATGTTGATGCTGAATGTACAACATGAAAAAAACATATTTTTACTCTGAAATTAGTTATAAAATGGTAATACCAATTTATAACGAAATTGGGTTCATCAAATTACCCAAAACCACAACATTGTCGCTTGGATCGTTGACTTCCTGTGGCGTCACCTGCTACTTAATTTCGTCTAATTTCGTTATAAAATGACATTATTTCATAGTAAAAATATGTTTTTCATGTTGTACATTCAGCACCAACACTGTAGTGAGTAAATATATAAGTAATTTATTACTTACAAAATGCTAAGATACTTTGGGAAACTTTGGGTAATTAGACGGACCGTCGCAGAGGTTCAAAAAACAATGAGGATTTATGACCATTATCCAAATAAACAAAATATTGTAAACTTTCCATTCAGTGATTATAATCTATCAGTATACGCGAATATTAAAATGCACTTCATGCATCCGGACTATTTCCCACATACTTCAAAAAGGTCACTATCAAGTTAATCCCTAAACTGAGAAAACTCTCAACTCAAACAAAAAATTACAAATCAACTTCCCTTATCAAGGTACTAGGCAAAATATTCGAGGCAATAATTACTCAGACTTATGAAGTTCATGGAAGAGGGACAAAAGTAAAATACATTGGGTTTGTAAACCACAGACGGACCCATACAGCTGTAGTCCTGATCTATGAGCATAATTGTCAATGCAATGGTAAAAAATGTCAATGTAAGCTTTCGACAAAGTGTGGCACACCGGCCTAACATATAGGTTGTCTGAACTAGAGCTTCCATAGAGATTTACTGCCACATTATGGCGGTGTATAGACAGCTAGGCTAAGTGTCGGCAACTACTTGGGTGACATAATCGAATTTAAAAGTGGAATGCCCCAAGAAAGCTGCCTATTACTACAATAGCAAGCCATCAGTGTGAAAAACGAAAATAAAAGTTGAAAACCCATTGATAGGAGGATTGCTAGAAGATGAGACGTCTCACCCTAACAGCTAGGGCACCAAGAACTTGTTTGATTTACTCGATAGAAATCTCGTCCCGCAATACATAATTCTAAGATGAAATACTGACCAGAATCCATCTAAAACTAAATACACAAGTAAAAATAATAATAATAGACTGAAGCAGCTCCTCAAAACATGTATATAAGTATCTGAGTGTGTGTGTATGAATGCTACACAATATCATTCATATATTGGATGTTGAAATACATGTGAAGAACCTTATCCCACACTCACACCTCCCTGACAGAGAGCAAACACTCATCGTGTCGGCAAGACGGACAATTCGTCTGTTATCAAATCCACTACGGGCTCACCATAGCCCGTGCTACTTGGAACTTCTTGTTCCAGGTAGCGAATCTTAAACAACAACAACAACAGCCTGTTATCATAACTCGTACCATGTTTCCCATTTCTAAACTTTTCACTTCACCTGTATTATCCATCTTTTGTATTACCGTAACCTAACTGAGGTAAACAAATGTAGCAGAGCAGTATGATACAGCAGATCACACTGCTCTGCTATATTTGTTTACCTCAATCCAGCTCTGATGGAGGCTTAAGTGAGTCGAAAGCACTAAGCTGTTAACCTTTCATGGTTTCACAGTGATTATTCTGTGTGTATTAATATAATATAATATATATATATATATATATATATATAATATATATATTATTTATATATATATAATAATAACAATAATTATAATAATCATAATATGCGAACAAGCTTGAATGGTCCCCCAAGTCAATATGCAACAGAAAACTCCTCATCCTAGAGGGATTCGAACCCAGACAGCCAGGGGCTCCATGCACCTTAGCATGTCCAATACTGTCACCACTAGGCCACAAAGACTGTTAAATGAATTAAAAGTTGTTAGAACCTTAACCCAATTCCCAACAGCACTCTGTGACCTTTTTGGGCACAGCTATTTCATCAAATCACCTCACATGTGGGGGTTTGAGGGCACCACTCAAGCGTCTTCGTACAAATGTTGTGGAGTGCATCCTGGAGTGTCATTATGGGCCTGGCCGCCTAGAGGGACGTTCTATCCCTGACATTGGGAAACCTTTCCAATGAAAGGTTCCCAAGGTTGTTGTGCAGGGTGGAGAAGGAGGCTAGTGGGTGCTAGGGGTCGGCGGTGGTGGTCCTCTCCGGGAGGGGTCGAAGAAAATGGATTGTTTAGGATTACTTGTGATCTGGGAAGAAAATTTGTATTAATGGTGGTGTGGGAATTTGGGAGTTTGGTGGGTGTGTGGGGGGGGGGGTGTGGGGGTGGCTGGGTGGACGTGATTGGCGGGTGGATGAGGAGTTTGGCAAGACATTAGTGCGCCCGCTGCCGGGAACCACCCAACTTCACAACTCATTTACTTTTATTGCTGGGCCCACTAACCCGGCCCCCCCACCCCCCTTTGTTCTTGCCCACCCTATCTTATCCCAGCCAACCCACCCCACCCTTGCCCACTCTTCCTTAACTTCCTTAACTTATAGTTGACTCTAATTGACTTTCTCTCTCTTCCTGCTCGATGACTCAGCAGCCAATTAAACAATAACTACTGAATGATTGAAAGTTTCGGTGTGTGTGTGTGTGTGGGTAAATGATGAGGGTTGGCCAGGTAAATGATGAGGGTTGGCCAGGTAAATGACGAGGGTTGGCCAGGTAAATGACGAGGGTTGGCCAGGTAAATGAAGACAGGAATGTTTCCGGAGAACTATAATAACACAACATTACATATAAATAACTATATTGGACAATTTCCACCAAGCCTCCACAAAACTGTGCCATTATTTACCCGTTGCAATATTGAGGGTGAAGCATGGCCCAACATGTAACCTAAGAACTGAATTGTTCAAAACGACCCAATTATTCAGCCAGGGGTCCTGGCAGCGGATACGGGGCTACAAGTAAACCAGTTATAACTGTCTGTAAATCACTGCTACAAGTAAACCAGTTATAACTGTCTGTAAATCACTGCTACAAGTAAACCAGTTATAACTGTCTGTAAATCACTGCTACAAGTAAACCAGTTATAACTGTAAATCACTGCTACAAGTAAACCAGTTATAACTGTCTGTAAATCACTGCTACAAGTAAACCCGTTATAACTGTCTGTAAATCACTGCTATACTCGAAGATAACTTTCTCCTAATTTAACTGGTGCACTTATATAACAGCTAAACTGGTGGACTGTGTTTGTGTTAGGCAGTAGAGAGTAGCAGGTACTCAAGTTAATTGTTAGGAGAGCGACCAACTCTGTGTCCACCCTCCTTCACTGTACAATTCCAGCTGATTTAAACATGGGTGGAGGCTGGGGCTCCTGGACTGTGTCGCTAGACAAGTGACTTCTATTGTTAGAACTCTGAGAGTTACAAAAATGTGACATTCTTGACATTATTAAACTGACGTTAAAACATTTTAGCAAGGCACTAGAGTTAACAGCGGGGCACTAGAGTTAACAACAGGGCACTAGAGTTAACAAATGTTGGAATGGATTAGGTGATTGGAGAAGTTTGTCCCGAAGAGAGAATAATAAGTGTTTAAGATTAGCGCAGAGTTCAGCAAGAGTGTAGTGAAGCAGCTGGGCACGAGGGTGGTGGGCACAACCACGTTAGTAACGGGTCGCAAGAGACCCGAGGAGCCATACCCAAGGACCAGGAGACATTACCCAGAGTTAGAAGGGAAGTAGAGACAATTTGAGACCGATATTTCAGGTCAATCAAAAACCCAACCTAAGCTAAGGAAGCAACATAACACGTTAGGGGAGGTGATGGCACTGTGCCTCCGTCTCCCTGGCCGCCTGTGTCACCCAGTTTACTTAACCTCACTGTCTTTAACTCGCCGAAGTATTCCAAATGACCTTGTTTGGGCCAAGACCAGACCTTCAAGTTTCCTCGCCGTGGCTGGTTATGGCGGGAGCTTCCACGCGAGCCTGTGCTCCTAGGACAGAAGGTGTAATGGTTTTGATCCACGGAGGAAGTGGCGAGGAATTTGCGGTAAGTTAAGAGCATGTCACAATGAAGGTAACGGACTCTATGATTTGTGATTTCCGTCCGTAATGACCTTGACAGTTGAGCGATGATGGTTATGGTGGTTGCACTGTGGCAGGCGGCGCTTCTGGCAAGAGTGTATATAGGGTATAAGTCACCAGGAGTTATGTTATCTAGGCCATTACGATATAGGGTATAAGTCACCAGGAGTTATATTATCTAGGCCATTACGATATAGGGTATAAGTCACCAGGAGTTATGTTGAAGCAGTGTGCCCGTGCATGGACCATGAGCCTTCTCTTAATCATTATCTAGGCCATTACGACTATATTGCACTTGGAAGGGCTGTGAGGACAAGGATCAGGGATAGGACTGAGGAAAGCAACGAGTGCAACCCCTTGCACCGTCAGGGGCTGAACCTGCAACATGGGCGTCGCTCTACCGACTGGTCCAAGTAGTCGGTGCAAGTATGTAGGCACTTTTAACAATGATCGTCTGCCTATGAGTTCTATTGTGTAGCTTTAGTATTAAGATAATGATGAATAAAGAGTGACCAAGATGAGTGTTGGTAGCGAGTGTGGAGGCTGGTGCTGGCCGGCATGGTGGAGGTGATGAGTGTGAGGTACAGGTACAGTAGCCACAACCGGCACCTCATCACCTCATTCCATCACTGGAATATTCATGGGTTGGCGTGTTGAGCTGTAATGGGAGCTAGATCATTTTCCTAGTTTAGTGATGGTCCGTTCCGCCTCCTGTTAATTATTGCATGGAATAGATACGGGACGCTAATGGTAATTACCTCTGTCCCCCTTTGACACAATTTGTGTTTTTTCTTCCTTGTACAGCTTGTCTGTCAGTGGTTGTTCCGCTTCACTCTATGAGTATGCACCCCAGAGTCTGCCTGTACAGACTGACTACTGATCACATGCCTCTGTATGACTAACCATCCTGCGAGATGGGGACTTTTAGCACCACGTAGCTAGCCTTTTGACACACTGTACTCCCCTTCATATAATCTAGAACAGCTGCACAAATGCACAAGTACCTAAATGTGTAAATAAAAAACAATCTACAATACAAGAATGACATTACAAATCTTCAGACGAAAAAGAAATGTAACGTGATTCTGCCAGAGTGTTGAGGGGAGGGGGTTTGTATGTGGCCCGTCCTCCTAAGCTTTCCCTAACGGCAAGAAACTGTCGGACTAAAGTGCCCTCTGCTAACCTACCAGAGGACCCAAAACAGAAAACGGGGCAGTACGTCACTTTCGCGAGCCGCTTCCATTTTCTAGCACGGCAACTTTTGGTGTTAGGTAGAGTATGTGTGGTGATGCGAGGCTGTACTGGGAGGACGGGTTGAGTCTGTGGCCCGGGTCCTTGTTGTCTATACGTGTGACTACTGTGGTGTATAGTAGTGACTGGCTGTTATATACAGCACCACCAGAGTTGTTCGTCTAATTGTCTCCCTGTTTATCTCTCTTAACGTCAAAATAACGTCACTTTTGGCTCGTATGCGCGCTATGGCCAAATTTAGACGTAATTTGAAATGAAATCGACTCACAAAAGTGACGTACTGTTCCGTTTTCTGTTTGAGTCGTTCGGCCTACTCGTTAAGGTTAGAAGAGGAAACTTTCTATTAACGTTTTTCATACCATTTTGAAACTTTGAGAATTTCCTGCCCACCTAGAGAAAGGCACAACTCTCCTAAACACGAGAGTGAAGTATACAACTTTAGAAACACTTTCCCACCAGGAGACTCGAACCCTAGCCAGCACAGAAGCCTTCCAGCAACTGGCATAACAGGTACGCCTTAACCCACTCCACCACCTGCTCAGACCCTTAAAAGAGATGGTAATTTCGGAGTACTTGCTCTAGTGCTCTTGGGAGGTGGTGGTCTTTGGAGTGTTAAATACTCCGAAATTACCATCTCTTTTAAGGGTCTGAGCAGGTGGTGGAGTGGGTTAAGGCGTACCTGTTATGGCAGTTGCTGGAAGGCTTCTGTGCTGGCTAGGGTTCGAGTCTCCTGGTGGGAAAGTGTTTCTAAAGTTGTATACTTCACTCTCGTGTTTAGGAGAGTTGTGCCTTATATATATATATATATATATGTCGTACCTAGTAGCCAGAACGCTTTTCTCAGCCTACTATGCAAGGCCCGATTTGCCTAATAAGCCAAGTTTTCATGAATTAATAGTTTTTCGACTACCTAACCTACCTAACCTAACCTAACCTAACTTTTTCGGCAACCGAACCAAGCCTAACCTATAAAGATAGGTTAGGTTAGGTAGGGTAGGTTAGGTTCGGTCATATATCTATGTTAATTTTAACTCCAATAAAAAAAAATTGACCTCATACACAATGAAATGGGTAGCTTTATCATTTCATAAGAAAAAAATTATAGAAAATATATTAATTCATGAAAACTTGGCTTATTAGGCAAATCGGGTCTTGCATAGTAGGCTGAGGAGTGCGTTCTGGCTACTAGGTACGACATATATATATATATATATATATATATATATATATATATATATATATATATATATATATATATATATATTAGTATATTAGTATATTTTGGTAGCAGTCTTTCCTGTAGACATATATTATTAAATATGACCGAAAAAGTAAGATTAATAATTCTAACACGAATTTTCTCAATCTTTCGTACATTTCGCTTCACTGTTGGAGGTAAATCAAAAATCAATTCTCCAAAATTCATTTTTATTTCTAGTCTGACGCGACACGAGCGCGTTTCGTAAAACTTATTACATTTTCAAAGACTTTAGTTCACAAATACACAACTGAATAGAACTTACGCATCTCCGATTTTATATCTACATTTGAGTGAGGTGGAAGGGGTGATGTGGCATTAACACAAGACAGAACAAGATGTGGTATTAATAGGGTATTAATTTCATCAACACAAGACAGAACAAGAGTATTAATAGGGTATTAATTTCATCAACACAAGACAGAACACGAAACAATGGATATTGAATAGAAGTGTTTGTAGAAAGCCTATTGGTCCATATTTCTTGATGCTTCTATATTGGAGCGGAGTCTTGAGGTGGGTAGAATATAGTTGTGCAATAATTGGCTGTTGATTGCTGGTGTTGACTTCTTGATGTGTAGTGCCTCGCAAACGTCAAGCCGCCTGCTATCGCTGTATCTATCGATGATTTCTGTGTTGTTTACTAGGATTTCTCTGGCGATGGTTTGGTTGTGGGAAGAGATTATATGTTCCTTAATGGAGCCCTGTTGCTTATGCATCGTTAAACGCCTAGAAAGAGATGTTGTTGTCTTGCCTATATACTGGGTTTTTTGGAGCTTACAGTCCCCAAGAGGGCATTTGAAGGCATAGACGACGTTAGTCTCTTTTAAAGCGTTCTGTTTTGTGTCTGAAGAGTTTCTCATGAGTAGGCTGGCCGTTTTTCTGGTTTTATAGTAAATCGTCAGTATATAGGCAAGACAACATCATCTCTTTCTAGGCGTTTAACGATGCATAAGCAACAGGGCTCCATTAAGGAACATATAATCTCTTCCCACAACCAAACCATCGCCAGAGAAATCCTAGTAAACAACACAAAAATCATCGATAGATACAGCGATAGCAGGCGGCTTGACGTTTGCGAGGCACTACACATCAAGAAGTCAACACCAGCAATCAACAGCCAATTATTGCACAACTATATTCTACCCACCTCAAGACTCCGCTCCAATATAGAAGCATCAAGAAATATGGACCAATAGGCTTTCTACAAACACTTCTATTCAATATCCATTGTTTCGTGTTCTGTCTTGTGTTGATGAAATTAATACCCTATTAATACTCTTGTTCTGTCTTGTGTTGATGAAATTAATACCCTATTAATACCACATCTTGTTCTGTCTTGTGTTAATGCCACATCACCCCTTCCACCTCACTCAAATGTAGATATAAAATCGGAGATGCGTAAGTTCTATTCAGTTGTGTATTTGTGAACTAAAGTCTTTGAAAATGTAATAAGTTTTACGAAACGCGCTCGTGTCGCGTCAGACTAGAAATAAAAATGAATTTTGGAGAATTGATTTTTGATTTACCTCCAACAGTGAAGCGAAATGTACGAAAGATTGAGAAAATTCGTGTTAGAATTATTAATCTTACTTTTTCGGTCATATTTAATAATATATATATATATATATATATATATATATATATATATATATATATATATATATATATATATTATATAAATAAATAAATAAAATATACACACACATACATGGGGAGGGTGGGAGGTGCCGGTGCAGCAGGGTGGCCATCCCCCCATAGCCCGCCTCAGCCCTGGTGGTTAGCGCCAATCTGCGTCAGTTGAGGAGCCTCACTAGTCTCACCACGCTCATTCATGCCCAGTTGGTCTTCACCACCACAGCTGCTCTGTGCCTCTTTCCTCACCCACCTTACCCACGCCTCGCCCCCTCTCATTCACCTCGCCCACCACTTACCAACCTTACTCTTCACCCATAGCTCATTCGTCAACCATACACACACCGCCTGTGCCAGGTGAGGACGACGGGCTCACCATAGCCCGTGCTGCTTGCAACTGTTGTTCCCAGTAGCTGAATCTTAAACAACAACATACACATTCCACATTCCTCTCCCTGCTATTGTGAAGGCCTCCAACCTCTGGCTCTGGGTGACCTTGTGGCCCTGTGATGGGTGCTGAGTAAACCATTCATCTCTCAGAGAGCTGGATGATGAGTCCGGTTGGCTGATAACGCTGCACAGAACTCATTATTTTGCGAATACCCACTATTTGCTCCTCTTATTAGGTCCAGGTCTCGTTTTAATCTCATACAACAGTTGGACTAGCTTTTAGAAAATTATGGAAATAAATGCATTCTGCGTTTGTTATAATATGTGATGTGGTTGTGGAGTGGCGAGAGTGGGGGTGGAGGGAGCCAGGAGTGGTGTAGTCTGCACTGTGATGGCTGCCTCCACCCCACAACACAGGCCATCGCTACCTCCTTCCCCTATCTTTATCACTTCTTAGGTTAAATCTCGCGTTATATAGCATTAACATTCTTATCTTAATGTTACAGAAGAACTCTTTATGTTCATCGCCTATTTTACACTCAGCTCAAGACGTTAATATTTTGTTGTCATATAGATGAATGGTATATTTTGTTTAAGGTTACACGTTTATAATGTAGAGTTGACCTAATATACTTGTAACAATATAAACTATTCACCGAGAGTTTCCATTAGGTCAAAGTCCACCAGGTCACTGAGGGCGTGGTGAGGGCGGCGGTGGTGGCAGCACCACACCAGCGGGAGAATTGAGTCATAGAGCAACACAAACTGTGGCGAAGTTTGTCAGCCAGCACTTGAGTCCCGCGGCCGGGCAGGCGCTCCAGTGCGGGAGCCGCAGCTCTTTGGTCCTTTTTTGATTGTTGCCGCCGGAGGCAGCTAGTTTATTGTCCACCTGAGTGCCTGTATCCTCGACCACCTCCGGGGATGTATCAGGCGGGCTGGATCTGTAATATTGCACTGTTGATCTGTACTGTGTGTGTGCGCAACATTTTCATCTTCCTTCCTGTATTCCCTTCCTGTTAATTCAAAGGTTATTCCGGGTATCAGAGATGACAAATAGTCTGGCGTTTATAATGTTTAATTTTCGTACAGAAGTTTTAGGAAGCCTCAATGTTTTGACTCGAGCCCTTCAACATTAGTTTGGTCAGAACACTCAGGCTAATTTATTTATTGAGCAGCCAAGCCCAGTGGTAGCTACGAGCCTTAATATTTGTTGTTTGGAGTCCACTCATTGTATGGAGTTTAATCTTAAAATGTTTTAGTATTACCGGCATCATAAACCATCTTACTCACATTTGTAAACAATGAGTGACAATATTGTGGCTGAAGATATGTTGACCAGACCACACATCAGAAGATGGAGACACGACCACGTTTCGCTCCGTCCCGGACTATTATCAAGTCATTATCACACACGACTTGATCATGGTTCAGGGTCGGACCGAAACGTCGTCATTTCTTCATCTTGTGATGTGTGGTTAGGTCATCACGTGTGTAACCCGAGGGTAACTGTTGATCATATGAGTCAGGTTGTGAGTGGTGCGGTGAGTGGTGCAGTGAGTGGTGCAGTGAGTGGTGCAGTGGGAGGAAGCACAGAATAGTTTACCACCATTCAGGAAACCTCCACAAACCCCACCGTCACCCCAACCTCTTAATACCCTCCTCACCCCCCCACCCCCCACCCCAACCTTCATTGGTCCCCCCACCACCTCGCCCACTCAAACCTTAATCCCACTAAACCATGCACTCACCCCTACTCTACCCACACCCACACACCCACCAATATGTGTACACACACACACACACACACACACACACACACACACACACACACACACACACACAAAGATGACCTGGATAGACTGAGTGAATGGTCCAACAAATGGCTGTTGAAGTTCAACAGCCAACCCGAGTAAAACCCAAGTAAATGCAAAGTAATGAAACTAGGCAGTGGAAACAGGAGGCCAGGCACAGGATACAGAATAGGAGATGAAGTACTTAATGAAACAGACAGAGAGAAAGATCTAGGAGTTGATATCACACCAAACCTGTCTCCTGAAGCCCACATAAAGAGAATAACGTCTGCGGCATATGCGAGGCTGGCTAACATCAGAACGGCGTTCAGGAACCTGTGTAAGGAATCATTCAGAATCTTGTACACCACATATGTAAGACCAATCCTGGAGTATGCGGCCCCAGCATGGAGCCCGTACCTTGTCAAGCACAAGACGAAGCTGGAAAAAGTCCAAAGGTATGCTACTAGACTAGTCCCAGAACTAAGAGGCATGAGTTATGAGGAAAGGCTGCGGGAAATGCACCTCACGACACTGGAAGACAGAAGAGTAAGGGGGGACATGATCACAACCTACAAAATCCTCAGGGGAATCGACCGGGTAAACAAGGACGAACTTTTCAACACTGGTGGGACGCGAACAAGGGGACACAGGTGGAAGCTGAGTACCCAAATGAGCCACAGAGACGTTAGAAAGAACTTTTTCAGTGTCAGAGTAGTTAGCAAATGGAATGCATTAGGAAGTGATGTGGTGGAGGCTGACTCCATTCACAGTTTCAAATGTAGATATGATAGAGCCCAATAGGCTCAGGAATCTGTACACCAGTTGATTGACGGTTGAGAGGCGGGACCAAAGAGCCAGAGCTCAACCCCCGCAAGCACAATTAGGTGAGTACAATTAGGTGAGTACACACACACACAGAGGGGGCCTCGTAGCTTGGTAGGGGGGGGCCTCGTAGCCTGGTGGATAGCGCGCAGGACTCGTAATTCTGTGGCGCGGGTTCGATTCCCGCACGAGGCAGAAACAAATGGGCAAAGTTTCTTTCACCCTAAGTGCCCCTGTTACCTAGCAGTAAATAGGTACCTGGGAGTTAGTCAGCTGTCACGGGCTGCTTCCTGGGGTGTGTGTGTGTGTGTGTGGTGTGGGGAAAAAAAAAGTAGTTAGTAAACAGTTGATTGACAGTTGAGAGGCGGACCGAAAGAGCAAAGCTCAACCCCCGCAAAAAACACAACTAGTAAACACACATGTACACACACACACACACACACACACACACACACACACACACACACACACACACACACACACACACACACACACACACACACACACACACACACTATCAACCAAATACAATATACATGTTGGTTTCTGGTATAACCATAAGTATAAAATATACCTATGGTTTCTGAATTAGTTAAGAATACCTCGCGTGTAGACCAAAGCTCTTATGTTATTTTACACATACTTGCATAATGCTCCAGGCTGGGGGCGTGTAGCCCTCCCACATACACCCACTCTCCCACAGTGCTCCAGGCTGGGGGCGTGTATCCCTCCCACATACACCCACTCTCCCACAGTGCTCCAGGCTGGGGGTCATGTAACCTCCCACATACACCCACTCTCCCACAGTGCTCCAGGCTGGGGTCATGTAACCTCCCACATACACCCACTCTCCCACAGTGCTCCAGGCTGGGGTCATGTAACCTCCCACATACACCCACTCTCCCACAGTGCTCCAGGCTGGGGTCATCCACCAGGTCGTCACCCAATAGCCGCTCCCTATCCGATTGATTATCGATTCTACTGTTTTGTGACTCACGGCAACTCGCTCCCACATGAGGAAGGTCACACACTGCTAGCTAGGATGGCCTCACTCACTCACTCACTCACTCACTCACTCACTCACTCACTCACTCACTCACGAGACTCACTCACGAGACTCACTCACGAGACTCACTCACTCACTCACTCACGAGACTCACTCACTCACTCACTCACTCACAAGACTAAAGAAACAGGCGAGATATGATCACAGAATAAACAAGGCGAACAAGGACAACCTCTTTTATTTGAGAGAACGAGAGAACATAAGTGGACGCTGGAACCGCAAATAAATATAAATGGAAGCAATATAAGAGTATACTATTGCCCCTCACGAGCAGTCATAACACACGAGCTTTGGTCAGTCAGTATTACGGTCACTTCCCTGAATACTGTGATAGGTAGGTAGAGCACACAGGTAGAGCACACAGGTAGAGCACACAGGTAGAGCACACAGGTAGAGCACACAGGTAGAGCACACAGGTAGTGCACACAGGTAGTGCACACAGGTAGAGCACACAGGTAGAGCACACAGGTAGAGCACACAGGTAGAGCACACAGGTAGAGCACACAGGTAGAGCACACAGGTAGAGCACACAGGTAGAGCACACAGGTAGAGCACACAGGTAGAGCACACAGGTAGAGCACACAGGTAGTGCACACAGGTAGTGCACACAGGTAGTGCACACAGGTAGTGCACACAGGTAGAGCACACAGGTAGAGCACACAGGTAGAGCACACAGGTAGAGCACACAGGTAGAGCACACAGGTAGTGCACACAGGTAGTGCACACAGGTAGTGCACACAGGTAGTGCACACAGGTAGTGCACACAGGTAGAGCACACAGGTAGAGCACACAGGTAGTGCGATACTGTATACAAAATAGACAGGAGCCAGTGGACATGCCGAGTTGTGCTACTAACCAACCCGTTCTCGCACTGTCGTATAGTCAATATTGACTTATTAACTACGTGCATAGGTGATATACTAAACATAATAGATACCCTTAAAAAGATTCATAGAAAACACTGACCTTACCTAACCTTGTTAGTATCTTAAGATAAGCATCTTATTGCTTCGTAATTACAATTATTACTTAACCTATACCTATTATAGGTTAGGTAATAATTGTAATTACGAAGCAATAAGATGCTTATCTTAACATAGTAAGTAGGTTAGGTAAGGTCGGTGTTTTCTATGAATCTTTTTAAGGGTATCTATTATGTTAAGTATGTCACCTATGCACATATTTAATAAGTCAATATTGACTTATTAAATTTGCGAGAACGGGTTGGTACAGATACAACCCGTTCTCGCACTTTCGTATAGTCAATATTGACTTATTAAATACGTGCATATGTGACATACTAAACATACTAGTTTACCTTGAAAAACTTCATAGAAAACACCGACCTTACCTAACCTTCTTAGTATGTTAAGATAAGCATCTTATTGCTTTTATTATTATCCTATTATAGGTATAGGTTAAGTAATAATTGTAATTACGAAGCAATAAGATGCTTATCTTAACATACTAAAAAGGTTAGGTAAGGTCGGTGTTTTCTATGAAGCTTTTCAGGGTAAACTAGTATGTTTAGTATGTCACATATGCACGTATTTAATAAGTCAATATTGACTATACGAAAGTGCGTGAACGGGTTGCAGTAGTAGTAGTCAGGGAAAGTTGAAAACTCCAGTTTGGCAACAGGATGTTGCTGTTGGAAACTTTCCTTATTAAGGCCACTCAATAGCTCGGTCGATAGAGCTTCGGCTTGACACGCGTGGGGTCCAGGGTTCGAGTCTCCTAGAACCCAGGTGAATGGAATGTTGATCATAAACAAAACAAAGTAAGGAAAGTTGATGTGATACATATTATAATGTTAAACACACGTAGCTGTGTAAATAAAAGCCGTGGGTGAATGTACAGCAGCAGGAAGGTACAGGGTTAACTTAGCTCTCTCCAGAGTTACACGGAGGGTTCTCGGGGGTAGAACACCAAGCCTCTCCGAGACTTGCAGGCTCAGGGAGGAGACATTTACGTGTGTGTGGTGAGCTCAGGTGTGGACACAGGGAGTGTGACAGGACCGGTGCCTGCCTGACGTTTACTGTTGCCAGAACAGCTTGGGCACACGCTGTAAGGTCTGGCTTCACCTCTTCTTGTTCTCGCCTCACCATCCCTCGAGCCCCTCTCCTGTATTTTGTACTTACAACTCCCGATTCATTTTTGTAATGTATTAATACTGTATTTTGTTTACCATATATATTTTTGCCCCCCCCCCCTTACCATCCACGACCCTCATTGACTCCCGCCCAGTGCACTCCCACTCCTCCCAGGCCTCACCCCCACCCACACGAGCTTGAATAAAGATGCCCTGGCTGCTCTCTCATTACAATAATTCCCTCGTCCACACTGCCCTTTACCCGAGGTTGCCCCTGGCGCTGGGAGCCTGGCTCCCGACCCCCTCCCAGTCATCAGTGTCCCATGCTCCCACAGTCCCGTGCTTTATCCTGTGTGGGTGGTGGCCGGCCGCTGCTTGCTGGCCTCTCTGGCCTCTCTGGCCTCTCTGGCCACGCTCCCTGCACCCTCCTCCCTCCCCCCACACCACACACCTCCACGCCAGGTGTTATTGATGCCCTCCTCCTTGCACGCACACACGCACGCCCACTCGCCCACACGGGCTGAATAAGGGAGTACCTAAGCAACAGAAGACAGCGAGTCACTGTGAGGGGTGAGGTCTACGAGTGGCGAGATGTCACCAGTGGAGTCCCTCAGAGATCAGTTCTTGGACCTATACTGTTCCTGATATATGTAAATAATCTCCCAGAGGGAATAGGTTCGTTCCTGTCAGTTTGCGGATGATGCAAAAATTATGAGGAGGATTAAAACAGAGGAAGGTAGTATGAGGCTACAAGATGACTTAAACAAACTCAAGGAATGGTCCAACAAATGGCTATTAAAGTTCAACCCAAATAAATGTAAGGTAATGAAACTAAGGGGAGGAAATAGGAGACCAGACACTGGATACCGAATGGGAGATGAAGTCCTTCACGAGACGAACAGAGAGAAAGACCTAGGGGTTGATATCACACCAAACCTGTCTCCTGAAGCCCACATCAAAAGAATAACATCGGCGGCGTATGCGAGGCTGGCTAGCATCAGAACTGCCTTCTGAAACTTGTGTAAGGAATCTTTCAGAACCTTGTATACCACGTATGTAAGGCCAATCCTGGAGTATGCAGCCCCAGAATGGAGCCCGTACCTTGTGAAACACAAGACGAAACTGGAAAAAGTTCAGAGGTATGCTGCTAGGCTAGTCCCAGAACTAAGAGGCATGAGTTACGAGGAAAGGCTGAGGAAACTGCACCTCACGTCACTGGAAGACAGAAGAACTCGGGGAGATATGATCACCACATACAAGATTTTCAGGGGAATTGACAGGGTGACAAGGATGGATTATTTAACACGGGTGGTACACACACAAGGGGACACTGGTAGAAGCTGAGTACCCAAAGGAACCACAGAGACATTAGAAAGAACTTTTTAAATGTCAGAGTTGTTAGTAAATGGAATGCATTAGGCAGTGATGTGGTGGAGGCTGACTCCATACACAGTTTCAAGTGTAGATATGATAAGAGCTCAATAGGCTCAGGAATCTGTAACATTTTTGGTTTTGGTCAACATTTTTCAGCCACGTTATTGTGACTCCTCATCTGCAACCTGTATATCAGTTGGTTGACAGTTAAGAGGCGGGACCAAAGAGCCAGAGCCACACACACACACACAGATGGTGCTGGTGGCTGAGCGGACAGCACTTAGGACTCGTAACAAGTGGGGGACAGTGGTTCGATTCCCGGCGATGGCGGAAACAAATGGGCAGGGTTTCTTTTACCCTGATGCTCCTGTTACCTTGCAGTAAATAGGTACCTGGGAGTTAGACAACTGTTACGGGCTGCTTCCTGGGTGTGTGTGTGTGTATGCGAACAAGCTTGAATGGTCCCCAAGCATATATGCGAATGAAAACCCCACACCCTAGAAGTGACTCGAACGACGGACCTCTAGGAGTACATTGCAACTGGTGTCACGGTGCCTTATTCCACTAGACCATCAGTGACACCACAAAAGGTGGTGATAGCCGAAGCTATTTGCCCCTCCCCCCCCCCCCCCCACCCCCCCACCCCCACTTCCGGCGGAACTTTGATGGTCTCTTGGGCTTAGCTATTTCATCAAGATTATCATCAAGGTGCCGCCGGGGGGGGGCACACACACACAATATATAAATATATATATATATATATATATATATATATATATATATATATATGTCGTACCTAATAGCCAGAACGCACTTCTCAGCCTACTATTCAAGGCCCGATTTGCCTAATAAGCCTAGTTTTCATGAATTAATGTTTTTTCGTCTACCTAACCTACCTAACCTAACCTAACCTAGCTTTTTTTGGCTACCTAACCTAACCTTACCTATAAATATAGGTTAGGTTAGGTTAGGTAGGGTTGGTTAGGTTCGGTCATATATCTACGTTAATTTTAACTCCAATAAAAAAAAATGACCTCATACATAGAGAAAAGGGTTGCTTTTTCATTTCATAAG
>NC_091200.1:8810200-8815200 GCF_040958095.1 Procambarus clarkii | reverse complement strand
AACACACTCTCATAGGAGCTACTCAGGGAGTCCCACTAACCCGCCACCTCCCAGCTCATGGCCATCGTCCTCTCCTCCCTAGGGGTTAAGGGACGAGTAGGGATAGGGATGTGGTCAGGCGGCATCAGGAGGGGTGTCAGCAAGGCGGACAGCCCGCCTGCTATCATAACTCACACTATATTTCCCATTTCTAAACTTTTCCCATCACCCGTGTCTCTTTACGCCCACAAAAACAGGGAGGGGGAGGAAGGGGTCGGCAGAGAAGAGGGAAGATAAAGAGTGGCACTCGGCGCTGGTGACAGGGAGGAGGGAGAAAAACCCCAAAAGAACTAAAAACGACACTTGTGACAAAAATAATTGTGGCTTAGAGGTATTGAGGGAGGTGGGGGGGGGGAGAGGGGAGGGTGTCCGTGCAGGTTTGTTGGTCACTTCATGAGGAAGACTGGGAAGTATGAGGTGAACACTGCAGGGAGCACTGGAGGGCCCCAGAGTAGGTGCAGGGAGCACTGGAGGGCCCCAGAGTAGGTGCAGGGAGCACTGGAGGGCCCCAGAGTAGGTGCAGGGAGCACTGGAGGGCCCCAGAGTAGGTGCAGGGAGCACTGGAGGGCCCCAGAATAGGCCTGGACGACCAGGGTGACGCGCCCTGGACGACCAGGGTGACGCGCCCTGGACGACCAGGGTGACGCGCCCTGGACGACCAGGGTGACGCGCCCTGGACGACCAGGGTGACGCGCCCTGGACGACCAGGGTGACGCGCCCTGGACGACCAGGGTGACGCGCCCTGGACGACCAGGGTGACGCGCCCTGGACGACCAGGGTGGCGCGCCCTGGACGACCAGGGTGGCGCGCCCTGGACGACCAGGGTGGCGCGCCCTGGACGACCAGGGTGGCGCGCCCTGGACGACCAGGGTGGCGCGCCCTGGACGACCAGGGTGGCGCGCCCTGGACGACCAGGGTGGCGCGCCCTGGACGACCAGGGTGGCGAGCCCTGGACGACCAGGGTGGCGAGCCCTGGACGACCAGGGTGGCGAGCCCTGGACGACCAGGGTGGCGAGCCCTGGACGACCAGGGTGGCGAGCCCTGGACGACCAGGGTGGCGAGCCCTGGACGACCAGGGTGGCGAGCCCTGGACGACCAGGGTGGCGAGCCCTGGACGACCAGGGTGGCGAGCCCTGGACGACCAGGGTGGCGAGCCCTGGACGACCAGGGTGGCGAGCCCTGGACGACCAGGGTGTAACACTAGTAACATATCCACCCATTGGGGTGGGGGATGGGGGGGGGGGTAGGGTTGTTGGGTGAAGCAGAAGAATGAGTACTGTGATTGGCTGGATCCGGTGGTTGATCAGGTTGTTGCTACCCTACACCCTCGCTCCCTACTTATCTTTAGATACTAAATTGTTCTCCTTATATGTATGCAGCTCATCGCAGCGAGGGGAAAGGATATCTTTTGGCTTTGATGTTTGACGAGTAGCCTAAATACACCACTTAATATATTGACTGTAACCCAATAATATCATGGCTAATAATTCTGGCAGTCAGGAAGGACTAAGAGCAGATGATAACGATAACATATAATCATGTAATAGATGATACATTACCATATGGATCATGATTATTGATAGTGACTATAGATATAAACTATATACAAGATATTATAAGACCTCTAATGTTTTTCTTCGGCTTTATCTTGGGGGTGTTATTCCCATTTAGATTATACTGCCCATATTATTATACAATGTACATACAATGTATTGAATGTGTGCAGATAATTATGACAATATTAGTCCTGCGCCTCACGGCTCTTCTCCTAGACACAACAAATATCTTAGTAATGTAGCCAAATCATGTATGGAGTTATCTTAGTAATTTTAAAGATGTATTTTTAACATTGATTATGCATAAGACAAGGAATTATTTTTTAATATGAGGTCAATTAGGTCAAAGAAGTACATAGCCACTGCCTCGGTTGTTCTTATATGTGGGTGGAGTACATTTAAAATTATTAATAACTACATGTGTTTGAGGTAACAAGTGGTTTGTGTTTGTGCAGGTGTGGAGTCGTCAGTGCGAGTGACGTCACTACACGTGCCGCGACACGCCGTCCGCTACTCCAACCAGACACTAACCTGCAGCTATGAGATGGCCAACAAGAAACTCTACTCCATTAAGTGGTACCACAACAATAAAGAGTTCCTCAGGTAATGATAATCCCTATTTGGTTTTACTCTCAACTCAATGATATTTTAAGTGATCTTAGTTTCCTTAAACATCATGATATATATATCCATATCCATATCTCAACTATGGTATTTGTGCTTGGGGCTCTACTACCCAAAATCACTTACGTCCTCTAATTACTCAACACAAAGCTGCTATTAGGACAATATCCAATTCTGGCCCCAGACATCACTCGGTACCCCTACTCAAATCTCTGAATATGTTAGACATTAAGTCACTGCACATTCTCTCATGTGTATTATACATATATAAAACGCTAAACTATAATGCCAATCCTGATCTCAAAAGCTTCATAGAAGGTTGTAACAGAACCCATGAGCACCACACCAGAAATAAATACAGTTTTGATATTCCTAGAGTACGACTTAATCAAACCAGAAATGCTCTACAAATCAAGGGGCCCAGAATGTGGAATGACCTTCCCAACCATGTTAAAGACTGTACCTCTCTCAACCAGTTTAAGTTAAAAACGAAGCTATACCTAATAAATTCCCTGTAACCTACCTTACCCCTCTGTTGTCAACCCATGTATGTTTTTTTTTTGTTTTTTTTTTGTTTTTCAAATCATCGCTGTTTGAATGTAATTTTCTGTAATAATTTGTAATTGTATTTGTGCTGCTCTTTCAACAATGTTCCCCCCTCTTTTACCTCTATTTTTATTTGTACTCAACACATTTTATTCTTTTTTTACCCATTAGTTTTAAGCTTTAGTCATTAATGTTTTTCCTGCCCGAAACGCTTTGCGTAATAGTGGCTTTAGGCATTGTATGTACTAGCTCTATCTATTAAGCCAACAAACTTTGTAAAATCTCTATGTATGTACATTACCTAAATAAAAATTATTATTATTATTATTATTATTATATTTATCTACATATATATCTACGAATGAGGGTCTATCAGAGGTTCAACCCATGGATTTGTGTGTGTGTGTGTGTGTGTGTACTCACCTATTTGTGCTTGCGGGGGTTGAGCTTTGGCTCTTTGGTCCCGCCTCTCAATTGTCAATCAACTGATGTGCAGAGTCATGAGCCTATTGGGCTCTATCATATCTACATTTGGAACTGTGTATGGAGTCAGCTTCCACCACATCACTTCCTAGTACATTCCATTTACTAACTACTCTGACACTGAAAAAGTTCTTTCTAATGTCTCTGTGGCTCATTTGGGTACTCAGCGTCCACCTGTGTCCCCTTGTGTGTGTACCACCCGTGTTAAATAATCCATCCTTGTCCACCCTGTCAATTCCACTGAGAATTTTGTAAGTGGTGATCATGTCTCCCCCTAGCTCTTCTGTCTTCCAGCGACATGAGGTGCAGTTCACGTAGTCTGTCCTCATAACTCATGCCTCTTAATTCTGGCACTAGCCTAGTAGCATACCTCTGAACTTTTTTCAGCTTCGTCTTGTGCTTGACTAGATACGGGCTCCATGCTGGGGCTGCATACTCCAGGATTGGCCTTACATACGTGGTATACAAGGTTCTGAAGGGTTCCTTACATCGGTTTCTGAAAGCAGTTCTGATGTTAGCCAGCGTCGCATAGACCGCTGATGTTATTCTTTTGATGTGGGCTTCGGGAGACAAGTTTGGCGTGATATCAACTCCCAGATCTTTCTCTCTGTTCGTTTCGTGAAGAACTTCATTTCCCATTCGGTATCCAGTGTCTGGCCTCCTAGTTCCTCCTCCTAGTTTCATTACCTTACATTTACTTGGGTTGAACTTTAGTAGCCATTTGTCGGACCATTCCTTCAGTTTGTCTAGGTCATCTTGTAGCCTCATACTATCCTCCTCTGTCCTGATCCTCCTCCTCAATTTTTTGCATCATCAGCAAACATCGAGAGGAACGAGTCAATTCCTTCTGGGAGATCATTTACGTACATCAGAAACAGTATAGGTCCAAGGACTGATCCCTGTGGGACGAAATTGGTGACTCCCCGCCATTCCGAGACCTCACCCCTCACGGTGACTCGCTGTGTCCTGTTGCTTAGGTACTCTCTTATCCAGTGGAGTACCTTCCCTTTCACTCCTGCCTGCATCTCCAGTTTGTGCACTAGTCTCTTATGTGGTACTGTGTCAAAAGCTTTCTGGCAGTCCAGAAATATACAGTCTGCCCAGCCCTCTCTCTTGCCTGATTTTTGTTGCCTGGTCATAGAACTCAATTAATCCTGTTAGGCATGATTTGCCATCCCTGAACCCATGCTGATGTTGTGTTACAAAGTTCTTCAGCTACAGATGTTCCACTAGCTTTTTTCGCACAATCTTTTCCATCATCTTGCATGAAATGCAAGTTAGGGACACTGGCCTGTAGTTCAGTGCCTCCTGCCTATCACCCTTCTTGTATATTGGGACTACATTGGCCGTCTTCCAAAGTTTTGGCATTTCACCTGTTACCAGTGACTTGTTGTACACCATGGAGAATTGTGTGTTCTGTCTACTAGGTACGACATATGTTATATATTAATATATATATATATATATATATATATATATATATATATATATATATATATATATATATATATATATATATATATATATATAATATTAATATATATATATATATATATATATTAATATATAATATATACAAACCACTGATTCAGTGGTTTGTACCAGCACAGATTTTGGGGATTAACATGCCGAGTTTGGTCTTAAAGTTTTAAGGTAACCAAATTTACAGTTAATGTTTAGTTAGAAGGTGAACAGACATTCCTAAACAAAGAAATGAAACTAGTGACTGATGTATGCAATAAAAAATGAGAA
>NC_091200.1:8780200-8805200 GCF_040958095.1 Procambarus clarkii | reverse complement strand
TTCAGATCTATTGTTGGTTGAACCAGTGTATTGCATCTTCAGACACAAAATTCTGAATTGCTTGAGTATCCACAATAATTTTACATTA
The DNA here is from genome assembly GCF_040958095.1 of Procambarus clarkii. Taxonomy (NCBI): domain Eukaryota; kingdom Metazoa; phylum Arthropoda; class Malacostraca; order Decapoda; family Cambaridae; genus Procambarus; species Procambarus clarkii. The sequence continues at coordinate 8,805,112 of NC_091200.1, read as the reverse complement.
AATAAAATGATGGGTCTGGGGCTTATTAGAGAAAATGAGTATACCACAGACCTTATTTTAGCATTATATTAATAATACAAAAATATTCTAAGAGCACTTAGTGCTTTAATGTACATCCTGACCTGAGGATAGGTAGCAATAAGTATACATTGCACCTGAATAGATTTGTGGATCAATTCTTAATGATATACAGTGCACAAGATCATTAATGGATCTTGTAGTACAGTGGTCTAGTTCTCAACTCACAATCTAGGATCTTGGGTTCGATACCCGAGTGGGACAGAAACGGCTGGTCATGTTTTTTTTTCACCTAATGCCTCTATTCATATATCAGTTTTATAGTCAGGCAATTGTTGTGGGGGTGCATCCTGGGAACTTATTAGATGATCTCGGGCAGTGGATTTCACGTTCTCTTCTCTGGGTTGCACTTTTGGAATAAAAATTTGCTCCTCGCACACCAAATTTATGATTGATAAGAAATCCATTAAAACAAAACTCCTTTTAATGGTCGACTCATGATACGGAAGACAACTACCATATAAGATGACCATGGGACATCTGGAGAGTATACAACTATGCGGCTGCATAACAACATGATGTGTTCCTGAAATATACTTATAGACGGGGCTCTTACATAAATATTGTGTTTGTGTTTATATACCTTAAGTATACAAGCACGATGAGAGGTGTAAGCTTTCTTGTCGGGTAATCTTATTTATGTTAAGTCTAAGTTGAGACAAACTGATTTTTATCTCGTCAACACAACGAAGCCTTCTCTTTTCTGGGCTCTGATATTTGTCATAGCTGAAAATCCTGGTTTACAACAATGTTGTGGAAAACTGTAAAACAATAGCTAATGCTTGTGAAGCGATGCGTGGATACTTTTTCTTTTTATTATTCTTGAATCTCCCGCCAAACTTGTCATTCCTCTCTCTCTCCACACCTTTTAGGAGCCACTCGTTAGGGGGTTTTCGGTAAGCCTAAATAAAGGCTTCCTGCCCCTGACAACAGGAATTATATGAAGTGTTACAATAAATTTAGATTGCAATTAATATCATATATCATTCTTACCAAATTTACAACAAAATATTTGTATCGACATAACGAGTACACAAGTCCATTACTGCACTAATGATTTTGTGCTGCTTCAAATTTATTTCAAACTTATTAATTTAATTGGTAGCAAACACAATATTTGATTTGTTTATTCCTATGATACTTATATTCAACAAATAAGGTCATTTGAGTTTTATGACCATTGCCTGTGGCGTGTGAGAAGGCAGACTGGGCCACACTAGCCAGCATGGTAGTTGTTCCCTTAATGTACTCGTGTGGTAACTCCTCTCCTCCCTATATTACGTGTCCCTTGTCTTAAGTTGTCTTAAGCACATAATATAAAAAAATATAGATTTAATGTAAGCTGGTGTTTGAAAGATACAATACATTGGTTACAGCACCTTAATAAAGGATGCAGGTTTCATCCCAAAATGTGGTCTAATAATACACTCACATGTATTGGGTCTTTTCTTCACCTTCCCTCAAACACTTGGGTATTGTAGTAAGTTACTCCAAAAATGCAATATTGTTTATTGCAGAAAAGTTCGTGAAGATGTATTGTCTAGTTAATACAATTTCATGTGAATCGCATATTATTCATCTACAAGATTTGCTTTAACAAATGCAAGTTGCGCATTAAGAGTTTAATTTTACATTTAAGATTGTACAAATTAAACTGTTTTCCCTTTTCACATGCTGTTCAAGAGTCATCAAAAATATTTAGATGGTTCAATGCCTTTATTGTCCACACTGTTGTAAACCAAACTAAGCAGTACAGATATTCAATTAACAGAGTCATATAAGCAATGTTTAACATGGCCCAGATAAGAATGTTGTCCTGACTAAGTCTTGGACAGCAAGATAATTTATTAAATAGGTCATCGATAATGACAGTTATTGTTTACTCCCTCTTTGATTGTCAGCATTTTTGATCAACTTTAGTCTTGAATAGTAAAGATATCTTGTTATTGTGATTTTAAATAACAAAGATATCTGGCAACTTTGATTTTGTAAAGTAAAACAATTAAAATACTGTTCCTAATTCATTGTATTCTAGACAGTTAAGATATAGCATCCATTCATCTGTATGATGGACAATAACGGTACGAGTTTACGAATATCAATATACAGTACAGTATATACTACACACACCATAACAAACAAAAATTATACCATATTTGTTTGATGACTCTTGAAATATATCACATACAGTGTGCTTTATTTTTGTTGTTAGTGATACCGGAAGAGCAGCCCAATATTGAGGGTGACGTTACTGGCCACTATGGTGTAGGAGATACTGTCAAACTTAACTGTACAGCAGCGCCCTCCATCCCTGAGGCTTCCCTGGTTTGGTTCATCAATGACAAGCAGGTCAGTTGAAGACTTAACTTGAGTTTAGACACATTCAAGTTGGAATAACAAAAATGGTAGTACCATGATGATAGATGAAGTAGATGGCAGAAATATTTAACACAAGTAGCAGAATTAGGAATTAATGTAAGCCATTAATTTTTTCTGGAAAGAAGTTATTTATTCTTTGAGCATGCACAAAAAATAACATTTTTAAAGTTTTTTTGGATTTTGAGCAGATTTCTATGAAATAAATGAACCTAATTGTAACATTTTAACAAATTACTCCTCTCAATACCTGTCTGGTAAAAGTTACAGGCTTACATCCCAGACACATTTTATACTTCATCCCTCTTCATTCTCTCAGAAAATGTCTTGTGTAAATACTGATATTTGTGCCCTTTTTCTTGACTTATTGTCAATTACAAAAAATATATACTAAACTATTGGTAAGTTTTTCGTAGTAATGTAGTAGATAATCTTTTATTGTATTTACCTGTCAAACTTCTTGTGAGGGATTTAGCATCATCTCCTGGCTCTGTAATGCTGGTTGTATGGGTCTGTATTGTGTAACACAATTATAGCAGTTTCAGTGTCAAACACAATTCTTCGGCAATGTAATATTTTACCATTTGGGATTAAATTTCCGTCACTTCTGCTACTGCTTTATACTCCTTTAACTTACCAGTGTTCTTCCTGATTATTTTTCATATGATTGTAATATCTCTTAACTCATTCTTTTATCCCATTTCAAAATTCTCTGTAGGCATTTAACTGTTGTCAAGTGTTTCTAGCGTGAACACTAGACAAAGTAGAGTAATAAAATAATTCAAAATGTTGACAGTTTTTATTTTTTAATTAAAATTTGGTTTGTTTAATCTTTAAGGTTCCCACTGTGAACTTCGTAATGATTTTGCTTCTTGTATGTATAAAAATACTTGATCTTTGTTGTTTTGTTCGTTTTCTTTTTAAGTTTCATGTGGCTAATTTGATTTCCTGGGTGACTATATTTCATGGCCTCTTGCACAACTTTAGTAATATTTGTGAAGTTATCCCATGATACTTCAGTCCTTTGATCAATTACTTTCCTCTGTGTAATAATTTGCAGTTTCTCACTCATTCTCAAATTATTCATAGTAATCATAATATTATCTGGATCGTACTTTGGGTTTCTAGAGTTGTTTTCCATCTCGGGACATTGTGGTTGCAAATGGGAGCAAGTTTCTCTCCTACTTGAATTTGATCGTGCACTCTCCCGCTGTTAGCACAAGTTCTGGAGTACTATTTCCAGAGGGTGGCTGGTGGGATATCTACAGATATGTTTATGTATATGTGTATGAACACACATGAAAAACACAACAAAATGTGTGTACAGCATTATTGGTATTTTGTGCTGTATTATTTAAATACAGTATTGCATGCTTAAAAACCAGTGTTGAATGTAATGAAACTGCCATTTTCTGGGTAGAGCTCCGTCGGCTCCCTGGAGCTATTGGACTGATATTAGCTAATATTAATATGGGGCTACAGTCATATAGAGTTGTCGTGCCTACCACGGACTACTAGCCAGAACATGGTCCCTCAGAGAGGTGCAAGGAACAATGGTCTATGAAACTCTCATGAAAGTAAGCGTGTCTGCCATCGACCGGAGTTGAGCACCCAAAAAGGTAGACGCTCCAAAACAGACCCCTTCTGGTAGAAAAATTGCAACTTGAGACCAAACAGAGGCTAGAAACTCCCCCAAAGAAGAAAAGCTAACAAGCAACACGTCATCACACCGCATGCCACTCATTGGTGCCACCCCTGCCCCCCCCCCCCAGGAGGGGGAGAGGGGGGGGGGGGGGTCCAGGCTCACCGAGCCAGCAGCCAGACCATCAGTTTAGAGTCTGAAAACGAAAACAAAAACCGCCGACCGGGAAGAGGGAGGGTTCCAGGGAGTCTCCAGGGCTCTAACCAGAAAATGGCATTTTCTGTGGGGGAGCCCCATCGGCTCCCTGGAGCTAACTACCCAAAGAGCAGGAAAATAGGGACTTATCCAGGAGGCAGCTGCACCGCACGACTCGTAACGAAGACGAGACAATTGGCTGCAACCGCCGACCCAAGGTGACACTAGATTGCTGAGGGCCCGGCACGTTAACAAGAAAACTGGCAGCCAGGCCCCCTGTTCGATCTCCAAAACCCCCACACCCGAATGTCAGCCCAAGACATATTACCAAACACAGCAGTCACATCTGAGAACTTACGAACATCATTGGCATGAGGGTAGACCGCAGGCTGGCTAGACTTGATAACCCTGCGGACGACCTGAGAGACCTTAGCCCCTGGAACTGGGAACAACAGATACCGGGTCAACCCGCAACACATCCCCTTACACAGAAGCCATGACATGCAGGTAACGGCGTAAAGCTGCAACCGGACACAAAAGATGATACACCTTTGGTCTGACCAACAAAGCATCAATAACCTGTGAACCCCTCCAGAAGCTCACCATATCGTTCTTCACTAGAAAAGAAAGAGCTGGCTGCAAACAAACAAAACGTCTATCCGGACCAAAAGAGCAAAAGCCTCTCCGCCGGAGGAGGGCATGAAGCTCCCCGACCCGAGCCCTAGAAGCCAAAGCCAACAAGAACAAAGCCTTCTAGAAACAGTCTTGGCCTGAAGGGGCCACCTCAAATTGAGAAGAGAAAGAAAAGAGAGCACCTGGTCCAAAGACCAGGATGGCTCAGGCAGTGCAAGAGCAGGCCTAAGGTGAAAAAAAGGCACAGGAAAGCTTGCGAAATGGAGCAGAAGTGACATTCATTCGCTGGAGCAGCTCCGCCAGCATCACACGATACAAGGCAACAGTATTTGGCATAAGATGCCTGTCCTGAAATAGCCAAGAAAGAAAAAGGAACACAAGACGATCCAAAACCGAAGACAACCTAAGCAAGGAAAGGAAGTGGCAAAAAGATCGCCAACAGACTTCCTACTACTGCCAAGAAGAAGACACAGATGGGACACCATTCAAGAAGCCACCTGGTCACCATACAGATGATGATACACCCACATCAGAAACTCCAGATGCAAAGCACCGGCCCAATCTGCTGAAAGAGGCAGAGCCTCGGAAAACACCCCGGGTTCGGACACCGAGCATGCAGGGCTTGAAGCCAAGTCTGGGCCGGCTATCATGGGGCCAGAATGAGAACCTTCATCTGAAAGGACTCGAGCTGCTGAAAAGCATTTACCATGACGGCCTCACAGTTGGGGAAGGGCGCTACATAGACAAGGAGATGCCTCGACCACACCAGCATAAAAAGGTTGACCTCCGGAGGCCCGAACGTCCGGCAGAACCAACTGAATGAGTCGGTGTCCATTCTGTGGAGTGGACAGGGGAAGGAACTGTGACAGGTCGTCTGCCAGGACGTTGGTCACGCCCCGGATATGAACTGCACAGAGAGTTAAACCCCAAAAACTCAGCAGAAGAGTCACCCGAAGCGACCAGCCCCAAAGAGCCATGTACCTCAGAGACTCCCCCACGGTTCAGGCAATGAACCACCAGAGCGCAGTCTGAATGGAGCCGTATTGTAGAGCCTCGGCAAACCGAATCCAACTCGGTGCAGGTTACACTGTCGCAAACTCCTGCACCGTACTGTGAGTCTGACAGAAGGATGGAGCCCACCGCCCCTGGCCGGCCTGGTGAGCACTGTCGTTCACCAGCGACAGAAGGAAGGCTGGCCCACCAGCCCTGAACCACTCGCAGGGGGAGGAGCCACCCAATGCCAATGCCGGTTGGAACACACGACCCGAAACGCCCATGAATCGTGGGACCAAGCGTGAGCAAACAGAGCCAGCCTCTCTTCCCCCTCAGCGACCTGTGAAAGGGCTGGCAGGGAGAACCTTCTGCCCTTCTGAGAACCCAAACTGAGTGCAGAGCGAGCACTGCACTGACCAGATGAAGCTGGTTCCGGAACAGGCGTAAAAAACTGGCACCAAAGTTTCACCTCGACCATCAGATACCAGAACCCTGGCACGACCCTTCCGGGAAGCACGAGTGTGCACCCTGGACAACTAACATATCCGAAAGAGGGCGGCAACTAGCAGAAGTTGCCTGCAAAAACTGAACGACAACCGAGTCTGCAAACAATTGCGGACAAAATAAAAACGAAAACAGAAGAGCCAGGGCCCAAGCAGAATCCACAGAGAGCGAGGACAGCCTGCTGACATGCAAGGCGAGAGGCATAAAACAGAGACACTGCCTCCTGGAGGATAGGCACATACAGTTTGAGCAACGCCGTCGACGCCCTACCCCCAAAGTCAACACCTCAGACAATGTCCCGGCACTCAATACCTCCACATCCTCCACAAGCCACTCCGAGGACAGCTCAAGAAGGAAAAGGAGCAGAGGACTGAGGCCAAATGCCCGTGAACACGATGATCCTACTCGACCAAAGCAGCCGAAAGGGAAGGGACCTGGACGTGGAACTGCATCACACCAAACTCACGGGGAAGCACGGGGAAGAACAAGCACACATTAAGGAGCTCAAATGCGCCCCCTAGGTACACCTGCAACACCATAGTGAGCTCTTGCCACTCAAGCGTGCAGGTACGACAGAACATATGCCAGGCAATTTGATGATCAATTAAATCATCATCTCAAGATAACGCCTCCCCCCCCCCCCCCCTCCAATGAAAAGAAAGGTCAGTCTGCAAGCCAGGAAGACACCAGAACATCGTGATGCACCCAATACAGGGAAGAAGCCCCAAACTCAATAGAGACCATGTCCATCACAGAAGCAAAATTCGGGTCTCGCAGGAGGTAGGAACCGAGGGCTCCCGATCCTCCGCAGGGAAAATACGAGAGGTAGAAAACCTTTGGAAGGACAAAGTCATGGAGCCCAAGGGAACCCAGAAACTAACCCAGGAGACAGCCTACCCCCATATCAAATTCGTACAGGTAAGGGGGGAAATACGAAAACCCCAAACCTTGCAACAGCAGACCCTGCTCCGAAGGTACCAAAGCCCAGGCAGGATCGAAAGGGGCCCAAGCACCTCAGACCGCTTTTTCCCCAAACCTTGGAATCCTCCAAACCAGGATCCTGGACAGAGCCATGCTCAATGCCCTCCACCTTTAAAGAAAAGGCAGAGTCCAAGGGAAAGATAGCAAAGAAAGGGTCCCGTTGGAAAGTCCCAGAAGCCTTGGTGGGAGGAATAGGCTCGAATGCCTAAGTCTCCACATCGAATGGGGCAACCCCCGAAGCCACCCAAGTCTCATCCCCAGCTACACTCTGCCCCGACTCCAAAACCCCTCAGACGTTTGGGAGCCGGCATCAGGGAAGGAGAGGGGTGATGCACACCAACAAGGGGAGGACAAAGAGGTGCGGACTGAGCCAAGGTCGAAGCGACCAACGCCCCCCATGTCCGGGTCCCTAAAAAATGGGGGCAGCCCCAGGGCATTCAAGTGGGCAACTAACCTAGCACATCACTGCAACCTAAACCTAGCATGCAACACACATGCTGCTTGATCCCTAACCCCAGCTAAAGCAGAATGGGTAAATTGGAGTACTAGTGGAGAACAAGATTCGCAAGACTCCGGGTCGAAGGTGTCGTCGACCCAACAAGCAAATGATGGAGTCGGAACCAGTGATCATCACCCTGAAACAGGGACAACAAACAACCTTCAAACTCGCGCAAGGCGAGATGGAACTCGGAGGACACGTCCATCGGTCAACCAAGCCCGATGGGAGTTTCCATGGCCCGAAGGGGGAGGTATCCCTATGGGAAGACTAAGCACTGGTGCTGTCAAAGTCAGTTGAAACCCCGTATATTATCCAGGAAAACTGGCTCCTGTGAGGTGAGCAACCTCAGAGACCCAAAGGAGAACTGCCCTACTGAACCTAAGTATCACCTAATAGGAACTCCGGCAGCCTCCCAATAGGCATTAAAGAAAACTAAAAGTAGGAAAGAGAACCCCGAGGAAGCACCACAATCCAGGGGACCAGAAAGAGGCACGGCCACTGTGATTATGCAAGCTGGGCAGCCCAGTGTGCCCCAATCAGTAACAACCATCCCCTACCCAGGGCCAAACAAAAGCACCGAGACCAAAGCTGACCCCAAGGGTGAAGCAGAAGTCGAGCAACCGCTACTTCTACGGGAGTGGGAAGCCCGAAGACCCCCAGGGAAAAGAACCCTGATGTCCAAGGGGTGTACTCACAGGGCACTTAGTGAAAGGAGCCCTAAGCACATGCAGCCTTTAGTACCAATTCCTGGTCACCGCACCAATGGACAGCAGGAACCACCACAATTGACAAACTGATGGTCTGGCTGCCTGCTCGGTAGGCCTGGGTTCTCCCCCTCGTGGAAGTTTTTAGCCTCTGTTCGATCTCAGGTTGCAAATTTGTTTTACCAAGAGGGGTCTGTTTTAGAGTGCCTACCTTTCTGAGTGCTCAACCTCGGTCAATGGCAGACATGCATACTTTCATACATGAGTTTCATAGGTCATTGCTCCCTGTGCCTCTCTGAGGGACCATGTTCTGGCTAGTGGTTCCCGTTAGGCATGACAACTGCACATGACTGAAGCCCCATATTAATATTAGGTAATATCAGTTCGATAGTTCCAGGGAGCCGATGGGGCTTCCCCACAGAAAAGTGTATTGTAAAAGTGTGTGTAATCTTCATTGCTAGCTACAGTATTTGTATATGTTGTTTCAAATGCGATATTAGTATGTTACTGCCATAACCCATTACTGTAGTATTTCTAAAGAAAGGCAACAAATGTAAGAAATTAACAAGCCTGTATCACTCTTACTTTTAATTGTTCTGTTAAAAAAATTTAATTATTAAAAAATAATGTCATTAATTCAAGAATTCTTATATATAAATAACAGCTACAGTGTAACAGTATGAAGTTGTAGGCTCCAGTATGCTTTCTCACTTTTTCAGGCCCCAAAAGAATTTGTACATGAATATGAACTGGAAAAGCTTAGTGATGGACTTGCTGTATCAAGGCTTGGTCTGGACTTCAAGTTATCTCAGTCTGACTTTATCCATGGTGAACTTAAACTGAAGGTAAGAGATGTTATGCTGTTTACCAATGTTATGTTATTTACCAATGTCGAACCAAAAAGTTTGTGAGATTTTGTTATCTCTGAATTTCTTTCTCCTTCACCTACTCATATAATTTTAGCTTTATTAAATTTTAGCTATCCAATGTATAAATATGAGTGTATTGTATGAACACACCAACAGTGTTATAAAATCAGTAGGACAGAACTAACCCTATACATCTCTAACGACAAGTAGGCATTAATCCAAAGGGATAACGTATGGAATAATAGTTCAAATTCAAAAATTTCAAATTTTTATTCAGGTAAAAGTACAAACATTGATGAAGAGTTATAAACATGATGTTGGATTTATAGATAGAGCTAGTACATACAATACCTAAAGCCACTAATATGCATAGTGTTTTGGGCAAGGTGTGGGGGGGGGGGGGGGGGAAGACACTTCGACTAAAACTTAATAGTAAATGAGATTAAAGTATAAATTGTGTTAAAAAAAAGTAGTGTGTAGAATGTAATCTCCCAGCCCCCTTAGGAACACTATCAAGGGTTTACATTGTTTCTACGCAATTGTTAGAAGACTGTTCAACACGCTTCTGCTACACACAAGGGGCATAACTGGCAATCCCCTCACAGTGTTCAAGAGAGAACTGGATAAGCACCTCCAAAGGATACCTGATAAACGAGGCTGTGACTCATACGTCAGGCTGCGAGCAGCCGCGTCCAACAGCCTGGTTGATCAGTCCAGCAACCAGGAGGCCTGGTCGACGACCGGGCCGCGGGGACACTAAGCCCCGGAAGCACCTCAAGGTAACCTCAAGGTAAGGTTGTGTGCAGACACTGAGGTTGAGAACCCGACATCATTAAGATCAATGAGGACGAGACAAAATAATTGAAGAAGAATTCCATCGTCCAGGATACCATCCAATTTCAGAAAGGACAGAACAACAAGAGCAGGTGGTGTGATACTATATATAAAAGGGGATCTAACTACAACCTTCAATGAGAAATTACTCGCCATGAGATCCTCGGAGTGTGTGTGATGCATCCTGACCACTTCCTTGAAAGTTCAAATGTCACACATAACAGGGAGGAATACCTTTACGCTCAACAAGCCACAGTATGGGATAGAAAACAGTTGATGCTTTTTGCCCATAACATAGGGTTATAAACCCATGGAACTGCTTACCCACTGAAGCTGCAAATTGCCCAGAAATTACTTCAGTATAAAATCCAGAAAGAAAAAATCCTCAGAAATAATAGGGGGTGACCTTTGATAAGTCACCCCAACAAGGCCACTAGAGAGTGAGTGGTTCTCGGGTAAATATAGAGAAAGCACTGTAACTAAAACAAGTAATAAACATCACCAACCTTGGAAATAATAGTGTTGACAAAGGTAAAAAAAAAAAATGGTGGAAATCAGCAGTTATACAAGTTGGTCAGCAAACAGTATTGTTTGAAAATAGAAAGACATGGGCAGTAAGATAGATTACACGGAGTTTATTAGGTAGTACTTAGTTTTCTTTTAAACTGGTTGAGAGAGGTACAGCCTTTGACATGATTGGGAATGTCATTCCATATTCTAGGTCCCTTGATTTGCAGAGCATTTCTAGTTTGGTTAAGTTGTGCTCTTGGAATATCAAATAGGAATTTATTTCTGATGTGGTGCCCATGGGTTCTGTTACAATCTTCTAGGAAGCATTTATGGTCAGGATTGGCATTACAATAAAGCGTTTTAAATATATAGTACACTTGAGAGGATGTGCAGTGACTTAATATCAAATGAACAAATCCACAAGGGCCGTGACGAGGATTCGAACCTGCATTCGAGAGCATCCCAGACGCCGCCTTAATTGACTGAGCTACGACATAGTCAAAAGGAGTTGAAACCGAAGTTCTACTGAACTTACTGGATCCTGCAGCCTCTCCTAGGCACAAACCAGGGTTCAGTAGAACTTCGGTTCTACTGAACCGAAGAACTTGCTACAGAGGAAGTGAGAAAGGGGGGGTTAATGTATGTGTAGTTAGTGGTAGGGGAGAGTAGGAGTGGGGGGGGGGGGGGAGTATTTTGGGAGAGTGAGATGGGGGGTAAGAGGAGGTGGGTGAGATGTTTTCCTCAGATTACAGTGGGGGATTAGTGGCTTATCTGGTTCCTAGTGAGCTCACAGTTGCTGTCCTTGTTACCTACCACTTATGATTGTATTATGGAATAGAATGCATTAAGTGTCTATATGATATGATATTATATAAACCTTGCACACTGTTGGAGACTTATGAGAGACACTTACCAGCTAGCGCCCTGCAAGCACTCTAGGTGAATACACGGCGTGTCATCAGTAATCCTGTGGTGGTCTTCAGGTCTCCACGTGGGTCCCGGCAGGAGCGACTGATGCTGCCTCAAGGAATCGATCTTCACCAGCTATCTTCTCTAAATTCACTAAGATAATTCACCACGAGATGTGATCAATGTGTTGCATTACAATGCCACTGTTCGATTTACACTGTCCCGATTCTCACTGCACAGTACACCCGCTCCCTTGACCCTATTGTTCCCTCGGTATACGCAGACCGCTTACCCTACACGTCTGCTCCCTATCAAGGCTGACCCAAGACTCCTGTTTGTGTTTTGGTAGATAAGAGTAAAGCTGCTTGTAAATTAGCTTTCAAATATTTTTGACAAGATTGGCAGAATTGATATAGGTCTGAAATTGTTGACATCAGTGAGATGGACTGGGTAACCCCCAGTCTATGTTTATGGACTGGGGTTACTCTTGCTTTTTTAAAACATCCAGAAAGGTTTGGAGTTCAAGTGATTTGTTGTAGAGTAATGCAGTGGCTGGAGCTAGACATCTGGAGGCTTTTTGTAAATTAGAGTTGGTTGGTATCTCAGAAAGGGCACTTGACTTTGTTTTAAGAGAGAGGATTATCTCGTTAAAATCAGAGGAATTAGCGGGAGTTAGAAACACTGGATAGTTTCCTGTAAGGTAGTCATTAACATTAGTTAAAGAGGATGGGATATCATTTGCAAAGGATGTGCCAGTGGATGAGAAGAAACTATTGGGAATGAGAAGAGAAAATGGATGAAAATGGAAAGAATGAATGAGAAGAAACTATATATATGGGAGAGATATGCAAACCAGGAAAGGTAGATGGGTGGAAATTTTGATTAAGGACATCATACAGGCATTATTTATCAAACTAAAAACATATGGAGGGAAGCTGTAAGTGGAAAGTGTAAAATTTAAAAGTAAAAGAGAAGGACCCATGGAAATGATTAAAACTAGAGCACAAAAAGCTATGGATACTAGGAGACTGTAATGTTAAAATCCATCCACTTTATTGGAGAAGTTTCGGGTGAGAATAGAATAAGGGTAAACAATATAATTGAGACAATAATAATAATACTGTACCTTATTCAGAAATATACATAAGAATATTATACTGGGATTTAATAATTATTACGTACAGTAGTATGAATATTTAATAAGGTCACTAATACTTGAAGCATTTTGGGCATAACTTAAAATAATGAACCATTCCTGCATTAACACATTACCAACTTCATGTGTATTAGAGACGATGAGTTGCCAGCGTTATTTGGCTTGACGCCTACCAAAACGAAAGAATCATCGGACCTGAAAGGATACCAGCTATATCCTATCAGTGATATTTTATTTTATTTTATTTTATTTTATTTATATATATACAAGAAGGTACATTGGGTTTGTGAGAATACATTGGATAGTACAGTATTTACACTCTTGTAAAGCCACTAGTACGCCCAGCGTTTCGGGCAGGTCCTTAATCTAGCAGATAATTTTAAGTAGGTAATTTCTATCAGAATTGATAAATGTTATAGATACATTGCAAGAGAAAAATGAGATGAGAGAGCTTAGTAAGTATATTAAAGCACATAGTTATATTAAAGCTCTGATTGATTACATTGACAGCTTGATTAATAATTTAAACAAGATTAATAGACACCATACAGCAGATTGACAGCACATATAAGACAGCAATGATCACAATGGTAAAGATGTTCAGATTGGGTACATAAAGATTGGGAGACTGGGTAGCAAAAGATACAGATAAACAAGATTTATAAACACCATACAGCAGATTGGCAGCACATATAAGAAGACAGCAATGATCACAATGGTAAAGATGTTCAAATTGGGAACATAAAGGTTGGGAGATTGGGTAGCAATAGATACAGTGCAATTTTAAGGCAAAAAGTGAAAAACTATGAAGATGAAATTAGGTACTTTTTAGTATTGATTTTGAATAATGTAAAAGTTGGACAGCTTTTCAATTCAGTAGGGAGTGAGTTCCATAGACTGGGTCCCTTTATTTGCATAGTGTTTACACAGATTAAGTTTAACTCTGGGGATATCAAAGAGATATTTATTTCTGGTGTGGTGATAATGGGTCCTATTACATCTGTCCAGGGAGAGTTTCAGAGCAGGATTTGCATTTAAGAACAGGGTTTTGTAAATGTAGTTGAAACAAGAGAATTTATGGAGTGAGATTATGTTTAGCATGTTTAGGGAGTTAAACAAGGGGGCTGTGTGTTGTCTGAAAGCAGAATTTGATATTATTCTGATAGCAGATTTTTGCTGGGTGATGATGGACTTGAGGTGGTTTGCAGTGGTTGAACCCCATGCACAGATACCATAGTTGAGATAGGGATAGATTAGTGCATAATATAGAGATATGAGAGCAGAGTTAGGTACATAATATCTGATTTTGGAGAGTATACCAACTGTTTTAGAGACTTTCTTAGTTATGTGTTGTATGTGGGTACTGAAGTTGAGTCTCTTGTCTAGGAATAGGCCAAAAAACTTTCCATCATTTTTACTGCTAATGTTTGCATTGTCTATCTGAAGCTGAATTGCATTTGTAGATTTGCTTCCAAATAGGATGTAGTAGGTCTTTTCTATGTTTAGTGTTTGTTGGTTGACATCCATAAGTGGACTTTTTTTAGTTCATTATTAACATCATTTAGTGTATGTGGGTTGGGGTTGGAGTAGATGAGGGTAGTATCTTCAGCAAACAAAATAGTTTTCAGAATGTTAGAGACATTAGGCAGATCATTGATGTATATAAGAAATAGAAGAGGTCCCAAGATGCTGCCCTGTGGCACTCCAACGGTTATTGGTAGAATGGGAGAGGTTATATTATTGATGGCTACACATTGGTGTCTTTCACTAAGATAGGATTGGATATACTGTAGTCCAGTGCATGGCCTCGGATTCCATAATGATGGAGTTTACATAAGAGGTAATCGTGATTAACAGTATCAAAGGCCAGGGATTAACAGTATCAAAGGCGTGATTAACAATATCTAACACTGATAGGTAAAAGTGACCACTTGGTGCTAGATATGTAATATGTATTGTGGTACAACAAGGAGAAAAAATGAGGGATGAAAGGAAACCTTAAACCTTACCACAATGTTCAATAATGTTACTAAAAGGTTGTAGAATGGTATAGCATAAATGTTTAGTTAAGACAACATTCCAGCAACCAGAAAACTGCAGAATAATGTGATAAAGGTTTTGTCAATTATTTTACGTGTGCAGTGAGGAAGTTATCAGGAGTTCGGGAGTTCTTTGCTAACATCGACTGGGATAGTAGGCTGAGAGGATGGAACATAGATATAACATATTTAAGATTTGTTTAGATATATTAAGCATTTATGATGGAGTACAACCCTAAGAAGGAAGAAAGAAAAAAAATAGTAAAATGCTTTAGCTTGTCCTGTTAATAAGCTAAATAAAGTGAAAGCATGAGGTTGTTATAGGAAGCCATCAAGGTAACGACAGTACCGCATATGTGGGTGTACAAGCAAACATGTGGCACCTACACTAACACTAGAAGAGAAGAGGCACTTAAAAAAAATGATAATTGAATCATTTCAAGTAGTTTTCATTCATACATTCATGAAAGTACTGTACTATAGGGTGTTAGTTAATGACTAAAATACTTATGGAAGATTGTCCATGAATTGATCCCCAAGGAAAGCCCCTGGATTAGTGAACAATCAAGGTAGATAATTTATTGAAAATGTCAACCCATGTCTACGATTTTTAACAATGTTGTTTGTTGACCAAATTGTATTTTTGCTTTTTTCTGCCATGTTTTCCCCTCTTTTTTTATTTTTTTCTGATTTTTTCACAACACAATTTATACTTTAATCTAAGTTAGCATTAAGTTTTAGTCTTAGTGTTTTTCCTGCCCGAAACGCTTTGCGTAATAGTGGCTTTAGGCATTGTATGTACTAGCTCTATCTATGAATCCATCAACTTTTGTATTTCACCTTGTATGTATGTACTTTACCTGAATAAATATTTGTATTTGTATTATTCAATATGTTTTCTAACATGGTGTTTGTTTCCTTGACAGTGCACGGCAACCATAGCAACATTATATCACAGTTCAGATGAGCACAGCCAGCAAGATCCTACTGCTCAAGTGAAGGAGGTTCGGGAACGGCCAGAGGAAGGAAGCCTTGTGACATCTACTGGTTAGTCATTACAGGAAGGCTTTACAATTGATGCTAATCAGAAGTATTACAGAAAACATTCTCATTAATATGTTATAAAATAGGCATCTAAAATAATTTGACACAATTTAAAATCTATATCTAAAATAGGGTGTCTGTTTTTGTGTGTGTGTGAAGTAGGAAGCCAGACGCTTGTAGCCTCCCACAACTTTCACACATGGGGCGGTATGTAAATTTTGAAGGCCAGTCAGGGTTGACCCAAGTGCAATGCTTTAAGAAATTTTGGCATTTATTACAAGCCCTCTACAATTTTCATCAAATCTGAAATAAAGTTGGGCATGTGTTTTCTGTAGACCTTTGATGCTTGTTTCCACAATATTTTCATGGTTTGCTTGAAAATGGTGAAAGTGGATTCATTAAGGTTGGGTTAAGAGGGGAAAAAAAGTAGAGAGGGATGCTGGGAAAGACTGGAGGGAAGAAAGGTGGAGAGGGGGGGGGGGTGAGAAAAATGGAGATGAGAAATTGGGAAAGGTGAGATTTGGGGAGAGGGAATGTTAGGGAGGACAAAAGAGAGATGGAGAGAATTTACCCGAGGGCCGCTCTTTCTCTAGTGGTCATGACGAGGACAGGAAACCAGCGACTTGTCAAAAGTCCCCCCCCCCCTTCCATTTGTCCTGATTGATTTTAAAACTTAGCAGTGTTTTGACATTTGCAGATTTGGCGGGTAAGTGATTCCATGTGTTTACAATGTGATTCCATGTAATGTTTATATAGGTGAAAAAGCATTTCCTGCTTTCTATCCTGCATTATGGTTTGTTCACAGCTTGAGACCATTGCTTCTTGTTTGTACTATATCTGACCTTTTTGAAGGGTCAAAGATATGGCGAAAGGATGGAAATAACTTTGGGTATACAGTTTGCATACTGTGCTGTATATCTTCTTCGTTTCCTATACAGTATTGCTCTTTTGTTTCTTTCAGGCTGATGCCTTCCAAGCATTGAAGGTGTGAAATTTGGTAATAGTGATGATTATGATACTAGATACTTATTGCATCTAAATACAATATCATTAGAATCAGAAGAATAACAATTATGTAGTAGAATATGATATCAATTAAGGACAACATATATATATATATATATGCAGAGTATTACAATGGCAAGTAACTATATATAGTAATATAATAATAACTTTTATTCATAAGAATGCATACACAAAGAACCGCCAGGCCCCGTTTCAACTGTTTTTCACCTGGGGGGCGAAGCTTGGTGGGTTCAGCGTCTTGATCGTAGGCCAGCAGATCCCGTAGGTCTATGTAGTTGTTGGCCCATATCTTCTTGAGATAGTGGGACGTGCGTCCCCAGGAAGGGAATGTCCTGGTCTGTCATGCCCATGGGGGGCCAGGGCTAGGAGGTGGAGCAGCCCGTCCTCGAAAAATGGGGTGGTAAATGTAAGGAGACAAATAAGTGCAATTATGTACTATTCATAGCAGTTAGGAATTGTACTTATTTTCACTTAGTATTAAATTGTACTGTCAGATATATTGTGAATATTTGAGTTTACCTGAAAAACTGAATAGAAAACCACAACCTCACCTAATCGTCTTAGTTTTTGAAGATAATAATTTTATTGCTTCTTAATTACAATTAGTACTTAACCTATAGCTATATTGATATTAGTTTTATAAAACTAATAAAACAAAACTAAAATATATCAATAAATTGTAAAGTAACTCAGGAAATTTTAAAATTTTGTATAAAATCTATATTGTTTAATAAACCTGAAAAAGAAATTCCTGATATTTAAAACTTGTGTATTGCAAATTGAAATTGAAAACTTCATCCTAAAATTCTGAGTGTCATAACAGAAAACGAGGAGAATTAAATCGGGGGAGGGGGTTGGGTCAATGTAACAGCCCAATAAGTGCAATTATGCACTGTTTATGACAGTAAGAAAGTGTACTTATTACACTTAGTATTAAATCTATTGTTAATTCGGAGGATGGGTTGGGTGGAGGGTGGGGGAAACATGCTCACCCGTTGATCGTCGCTTGATGAGGTAGAACTGTAGTCGTAGTGCTGTCACCTAGTCTCGCGTCTCTGCCCAGAGCCCTAGTTTGGGTAGTCACCAAGGGATCCGCATTGGAGTCAAAGTCATCGGACGTACCCTTTGTAGTCAGCGAGGCGTAGTGGGCTGGCTTTGTCCTCGTCCTGGGCGGCTGAGTCCGTGTGCTGCCCTGTCGTCGGCCACGCGTAGTCGTAGGCCTCGCGGTCTTCTTCGTCACGCAGGGCGTGGGTGTCCCTGCCCTATCAAACGAAAACAAAGCATTATTTTCTAATCACCGTGGTGGTAGGACATGTTAACACTGCAGGTAACTTAAGGGTAAGTATAGGGCATCCAAAATTGTAACCCATGTAGGACATAGAGAAAACTAGGGATTAACTGTAGGGAAATGGTGGGCGTACAAAGAAATGGCACTGGGATGGGGGGAAAAGACAGGGATATTGCTACTTCTAGCTAGGGGCAGCTTAAATGCCCAGCACTAGTGCTGCAAATGTTAATAGCCTCAATAATAACAGCATTAAATTAAGTGAAGAGGTCCTGAATGAATGCCAAATTGTGATAAGTAATCCGGGGATATGTTTTAATAAATAAAGGAGTTAATAAATCTCCCCAGCATACAAGCCTAAGAATTCAGGTAAAAAAAATTTTTGAACACCGCATAACTGCGGATAAGTATGGAACCGTACGAGTGGTGAATAATACTGCATGCCTTTAAAATGAGGGAGGAGATTAAAATAATGAGAAGTAATGAAATATAAATAGATAAAATAATAAATTTGTGGTAAATAAATTTAAAGGGGCACATATAACCATGTTGTGGTGGAACTAATGGGGCTAGAGAGAAGGAAGTATTGTCGGCACAGAGTGGGGGTGGGACATTCCTTGGGGGCTGCATGAGGTGTCCTTGAGGATGCAAGTCAACAGTAAATGGGAGGAGAATATATTGCAGCATAAATATACTGCAAAATGGTAGGAAACACCAGACTTGTTAAAACTACAGTCGTAGGAAAAGTAACATTGGCTTATCTGCTAGAGTCCTTGGAAATGGGGGGCAAGCGGGCTGTTGCCAGCAGGCCCCTCCAAGGCTCCTCCTCCTGCACCACTGCCGTACCGGGACCAGTTGTGTTTAACGCCGCCCTCTGCCGCCTCGTCTGCAGGGTCGGAGGAGGGACGGAGCCCAGTCATAGAGGAAACTCGTATGCCTTGGGAATATATCACGTAGGCTAAAGAATTAATCTCGAACTCTAGAGAGAATGGCATGTGGGTCGTAGACTGGTGTGGGGCCCATTGAGAATGGAGCGTAGGTCGTAAAGAGGGTGCATAGGCCGTTAAAATGGCACGTAGGCCATGGAAAATAGTGCAGATTACACAGACGCTTGGCACACGTCAGTAGCTCACCAGGGGCGGCATGAATAGGGGATGGGGGAGCGTGGAACGCGTCAAACTGAGAGGAACAAAACATTACCTTGGGGTGGCAGGCGTCAAACACAAGATTCCGTTCCGGTCGCCCGGTAGGAGTTTCGTTGAGGATGATGTCGTGAACCACAGAAGTTGGGGCCGTGTCCATGTTGAGCTGGGACTAGACTTCTGAAATCCCTTTTAAGCATCTGTGCTACTCCGGGTCATGGACCACGTGGGGCGAGATGGTGGAGCTGCGTGGCGTTGACCTTGCTGGAGGTGAACAGAATTCGCAGCCACCGCCGCTCGCCCTTAAGTATGAATAGTGTGGACACTTTGCTACATTGTATCTTAATAATTAAATGGTAGTTTGGTTAGTCCTCTATAAATTATGGGTATGTTTGGGTGAAAGCATTATTAAGCCATTTTTTATACAAATAAAATTAGTAATTTTTCTTCGTATTCAAAATTATGAGAACAAAGTCAAGACAATCACAATGAATACTTCAGAATCTGTATGTAACAAAATTTGCTTGCCTGTTTGTTATAGTATATGCATGTTGGTTGTATTTTGTTCTGTTTATTTGGCTCACGAGTTTACTAAATTTAGTTTTGTTGCATGAGTATGTATTAGTTTCTAATTCTTTTAATGTTTTGTCCTAGCAGACGAAGGCTCTAGCTCTACATCAGTGTCAGGTGGCCTCATTAAGCGACTCCTGGCACTCCATGCCACACTACTTATCACTCTGCACCTCCTGCGGTAGAAGGTCTCCTGATCTGCCCTTGTGTCTCTGCATGATACACTCAACCATAAAGGGATACAAGAAAATTTAGAAGTGACCAAGATATTCATTTGGACGTAAAAGAAATTCTCAAGTTAATTTGGGAGAAATTTATAAAGAATACTGTAAACATATATTGTTCTCCATTATAAAATGCTGTCCTAAAGTCTCTGCATTTACAAAAATATTAAATTGACATCCAGTGTAAAAATATTGAGGGAGGAGATGCAGCATCGGTTGTACAGAATTTATAAAAGAAAAAGTTTATACAAGCACTGATGAGAGAGGTAAACAATGTGCTACACATGCTAGTTTTGTGTACTTTACATCCTCTCATTAATCATTTAACAGGAACTATATGCCCCCAAAATTTGACCTTTCATGATGATAAAACATTTCAATTGGATATTGAATATCTTTACTGTAAAAACTTATGTATATTTATTATGATTTTTCATAAATGTACTTCTAGTGAATACTATTAGAAAGTCTGATAATAATTTCTAGATTGTATCATCATGTTGGTTTTAAACCAAAGGCCACAGTGAGTCTTTTCTTTGCCAAATGAGAGTTTTGCGTGTGTGTAATTGTGAATGTCTAACTTGTGATAAGTTTAATGTGATTAATTTTTAAACACTGCTCTGCACTTGATTGCTGCATGTGGACCAATTCTCAATATAATTTGTCTTGATACTGTAGAGGTAAGCCATGGGCTGTATGCCATGTGTTGTGCAGAGATTACTACAGTGCACTAACTATACTGTACTGTACTTGCTTTTTCAAGTTTTGTATTTGGTTGAATATAATTGTGGCTAACTTGAGATTATAAGAATATTTAGCTAAAGATATATGTATATTTTGTTTGAATGCTAAGAATTCAGGAAAGGCCTACAGTAGTTGATCTCTTTCTCTTGTATAAAGGTTATCATAGGTGAAACAGCAATAATTATTCTTCATTTTTTTCGCTCATTTAATTATTTTTAAGTTTAATATCAGACTGAAATCTATGTTAACTCTTCGTTATAAAGATATGCTTGAAATATTTGTGCGAGTGCTTGTGTAAGGTCTGAAAATGTATTGAGAGTCTGCGTTGTATGCTCATGTGATAAGTCAACATAGAGAGGAAGGGAACATTTTTTTCCATTACTGTGTTGCAAACAATATTTAATGAACATGTGTTTTATTTAGAAAACAATTACTGTAAATTGATGGGAAGCTTGCAGTGCAGGCTAAAAGCTAGGTAACCTTGTTTGACAAAAACCTTGTGATTGTTTAGTCTTGGTATTTATGAAGGTAATAAGAGTAAGAAATAATTCATTAAAGAATGGTCATTCATTTCATTTGCAAAATAAATATTTAAAATAATAAATATCATTATTTTTAAAGAAACATACTCAGTTGATAATTAAAAGTGCAGAATGGTTTAGAAATGGCAATTTCTTGTGACAACCGACACAGCTTTACATACCTGTTGCCGTCTCACACCCTCCATGGCAAAGTGTTATTTTTAAGGTAATTCTTATATTCCAGCAGAACTGAAGGGTGTGCACAAAATTCTGATGTCTTAGTAAAGTATCTGAGTGATGTGTCAAATTTAATTTCTTTAAACTTACTTAGTCTTAAAATTATGAGAGAGTTCATAAAATTATATAATATATATTTAGGGCACTTTTCTGATATATTGTAATTTGTTGTGTATTTAGATTTGTGATTATTAAACTGTATTAATATTACTAGATATTATTTGTGTGGAATACATCAAATGTTACTTCACTTCCTTGAAAAAACAATACTTTATATTTTTTGTTATTTAGTTCTTGTCACTTACGATTTATTTAAAATCAACATCAAGCTACATGTGCATAGACTTTTGGCTGCTGTAGCTGCTGCTTTTGTGCAGCTGTGCTTCCCTGTAATGCCAAACTATGGCGTTACCACGTCTGTGTTGTAGGGTTCCATGTCATATGTGTAAATATTGAAGTTGATCCCATCTAATACATCTTTAGTAATTACTGCTATTAAAATTCCTATTAATAGTGCCACAGGTTCCTCATATTTTTGAACTAGCACTAATGTTTAATCTGCACTTCAGTGAACATATTTTGCCAGGAAAGATCATCTTAGTAAATATTCTAACAGGCACATAATTTTTGTAGTGTTCTCTGAATAAGATGCATAATCTGATAACACATTTGCTGTAATTATTTGAATAGCCTTATATCTCAGAGAACTAATTGCCATTAAAATCTTTATGATCAATACAAAATATTTCTTTAGCATATATAATCTCTAAATAATTTATCAAAGCAAATACTTATTTTCTTATATTTGAGCCAGACTACATGGCTAGTCAGGAAATGCGACACGTGTGACTGGTGCTGTTCACATTTGAGACTTAAAGCATTAATCATCTATCCTGTGTGAGATAGATGGTCAAATCCTGCATAACTGTATCTAGAAGCATCAGTGAATAGTTAGTGGTGTTGAATGCCATGTTGTTCTTATTTGACCATTGGAGTGTTATGAATTTGTGCTAAAACCACACTTAGAACTTCCTCACTTTAAACATGTAACACATGTAATTTTCTTAAATACTATTAGTGTAAGTGTAAATAAATATTTAATAAATGGTTAGAACCATGTACTTTACAGTATTTGCTCTCTGTTACATCGCTGTGTTAAGTGCTCACTGTCCCCCTAAAATTATAATATGTGCACTTAATGAATCAAAACTCATTTCTAATATGTTTATCAATGAATATGTCTGTTTTATTTCTCATTTTTGCCAAGCTGGTATATGTAGAGTTATGTTACAAAAATAGTATAGTTACTGACATTTTCCTTATATTTTTATGTATGTATGTCTAACAGTGAGCTTCATATTTCCTGAAGAGTTGTGCCTGCATTAAGAGATAATCATGGTGGCCACTTAATTTGCTGAGCATCATGGTGTGTCAAATATTCTCTCTTAAATTATACACCAGGAAGAAAATCAAAAAGATAAGGAAAAATATTTATATATTTAAGGAAAAAGTATGGCAATTAAGAGCAAAAAAAAAAAAAAGACCATGGAAGAGTGTGATGATTTTCTAAACCTAGAACAAACCAAATGATCATTGGTGTAACTGTCAGAGTAAAACATTCAGTGAAATTATTGTACATGTGGTATGGTAGAGTATTGTAAGAGAGTCCTTCAGGCTCTGGCTGTAATTAGAGTTTACAGTACTATTATTGTAGTGTGGTAAAATATATGGTATATTTTGTTGATTTCTCAACCTAAATAGAACAAACATATTTTTGTATTTGCTATTCCTCATTAAATATAGTACAGTAACCCTAGAGGCAGAACAAAGCCAAATAATAACATTAAATAACATATACAAATGTAATTGTGAAGTCATTCTTTACATAGAAGTAAGAAATAATAATTTGATACAACCAGTTCATTAAATTATAATAATTTTTCCTTCTACATATATTGTTTGGTGTAGGAAGCTTGAAACATGATTTCACACAACCCAAAGCAAACAATAATTACTTTTGGTGACCTGTGATGAACCAACCCTATAGTTCCTGATTGTAATCATTCATCTCCTTATTTGTTGACAACCTTGCAGTTAAATTGTGAACATAACAAAGGAAAAGTAGTGTCAAACAATTGTAATTTTTAATTGAACTCCTGTTGAGTTCATGCTGTTTTAAGAGCAAGATTAGATCCAACACTCCAGTGGTTAAAATGAGAAAATGCTTGTAAATACTGTAGATTTTTTTGTGTGTGTACACATAAGCTCCTTGAGATTAATTTCTAGCCAAAAGGTTTGATTCACTCAGTAGCTGAGTAAGTGGTTATATTATATTTATTTTATTGTGATGATCCTTATTTGCAACAGTATACATGATGTATTTCTTGATATTTGCATGTGCATATGCATGTGTGTGTGTGTGCACTTGTATTAAAGAAAGAAAGGGAGAGTTTGTGCATTCACATATTAATATGTGGGTAGTGATCTTGAATCTACTCTGTGAAGACAATTTCATATTTATTTCTTAGCATTAAATTTGTTGGTATGGTTGCTATTTTGTTGAAATGCATGTAGTTGAAATGCATGTAGACTGTGTAGACTGACATGAAGAAAATTATTACCAGTAGTCAGATATTTCCAGCTGGTTACCTCGTGTACTTTTCTTTTTTTGCATTATTCAGCTTTTATCCACAATTATTAAGGCATTTTTTAAATAATTCCAGACAATTTAATTTCAAATAGTTTCTTCATGTACAGTATTCTAGCCACTTAGGTTGTGACCAAAGCTTCCCTAGTGAATTAAACCTTCAGAAGATAAACCAAAGAGATTAATTTTAATATTATAGACATATAAGTTACTAATTTGTACTGTGTAATTACTGTAGCCCAAAAACTGTGGGCTCTTTGGGATGATGTATCAGTCAACTAGTCAGTTAATAAACTCAAAACATTCATCATATTTTTTTTACATCCTGTGTATACGTAGTGTTATGACACCTTCCTCTAAGAAGAGAGACCTACGTGAACTCCACATATGGTCAGATGTGTGGCAATTGCTTCTAAATATGGAAAATACACGACCTTATATGTGGGGGCACAAAAGTGCATATCACAACTCTGTAGTCCCCCATGGCAAAGTGGTAACACACTTGCCTGGCGTTTCGAGAGTGCTTTGGCCTGGCTTCATATCCTGGCTG